>NC_059425.1:195780068-195967568 GCF_021028975.2 Sphaerodactylus townsendi
GGAAGTGTAGTTCCCACCAGGCCATTTTCAGCCTCAAGTGAACAGGCCACTTTTTCCAGCCTGAGCTTTCAGACTAAACTAAGGTAAGTGTGTGTATGGGGTGTGTGTGTGTGCCATGGGGGGGTGGAAAACGCAGAGTGTGCACCGGGTGCAGTATGGCCCAGCCGCGCCTCTGCGAGTTAACATTTGTGTCACGTGCTTCCCAGCTCTTCTCCACATTGTTGGCAGCCACTGATGGAGGAAGCAAAATGCACAGAGATGGAGAGTTGGAACTCTTGTTCTGCTCAGTTTCATGCTTTCCACCTGAGAAAATCCTAGAAGAACGCTTGAACTGCTATCCTAATAGTGAGAACCCTTAACCAATTATGTATAAACATTTTTCAATTTGATTTCTAGGCCCCTCTTCTCCTTCCGGCCTCAGGGCAGCTTACAATAAACAGTTCCCAATAATTTGACAATCGATTGCAGAAGCCATGGTGTAACAGTGGCGTAGGAGGTTAAGAGCTCGTGTATCTAATCTGGAGGAACTGTGTTTGATTCCCCGCTCTGCCGCCTGAGCTGTGGAGGCTTATCTGGGGAATTCAGATTAGCCTGTGCACTCCCACACACGCCAGCTGGGTGACCTTGGGCTAGTCACAGCTTCTCAGAGCTCTCTCAGCCCCACCTACCTCACAGGGTGTTTGTTGTGAGGGGAGAAGGGCAAGGAGATTGTCAGCCCCTTTGAGTCTCCTATAGGAAAGAAAGGGGGATATAAATCCAAACTCTTCTTCTTCTTCTATAGGGGAGGTGGCTTCCAGTGACAGCACAGAAAGAGTTAAATCCTGCCTAGTCCTGATTGGCTGGGGGGAAATTGCCTGAGAGGAGAAAAAGAGGCAGCTGGAGTGGTGTGGGGTTATTTTCTCTGGGGAGAGCTGGAGTGAGGGAAACTCCAGAAAAGGGGTCTGAGCCCAAAAACATGTCAGGCTATTGAATATATAAAATTAGGGTGACCCTAGGAACATGTCTTTGGGGTTTGATTACTCTTCCTTAAGGGAAGGTCTCCTCGATATGGCTGCAGGGAAGCGCCTGAGGGAGACTGGTCAGTTTGAAGTGGAAGACCAGCTTCCTGAGGAGAGAGCTGTGACCAATGGTGGGATTCAGCAGGTTCACACCACTTCGGCAGAACCAGTTGTTAAAATGGTGCTTATAAACAATCAGTTGTTAAATGACCGTATATACTCAAGTATAAGTTAAATTACCATATATACTCGAGTATAAGCACATTTTTATGCTGCAAAAGCCCCCCTCGGTTTATACTCTAATATATACGGTAATTCCAAAATGGCAGCCGGAGCTGGGGCTGCTGTGGGGATCCGGTAAGCATGTTGCTGCTTTTTTTCTAAATCACCAGAGAGCCATAAAAACAAGCTGTAAGGATAGCCTGCATAGCATCACAACGAGAGTGTGTGTGTGTATGTGTGTATGTTAAAAAACCCAAGGCATTTCTCTCCTAAGGGTTATTGGTGTGTTGCATTCTAGATGAATAATTCTTCATACAGTAGTTTACTGCCAAATACTGATGTTGTTGAAGACAAAGACTTTCTTTGGAGCAAAGTTTAGGCTATAAATCCCAGAATTATTCTATATTTGGAGGAAAACAGTGGTCCATTTGTGTTACTAGAGTGCTGGAAAGCTGCTCATCCCTAATGCACACTTTGTTAAACAACTCTATCTCATCTTGCTCCCAAATCTTCTGTTTTTAGCTGCTACTGAGTCAAGTTCGAAGGCTTATACTCGAGTCAATAAGTTTCCCAGTTTTTGTGGTAAAATTAGATGCCTCGGCTTATATTCGGGTCGGCTTATATTCAAGTATATACGGTATTTGAATCCCAACTCCAGAACTGGTTGTTAAATTATTTGAATCCCACCACTGGCTGTGACCCTTCTTGGTTAAGCCAGTAGACATGGGGATTCTAGGCAGGGACCCAAACACCTCACCGTTGGTCATAGAACCATTGCAGAGCCTAAACAAACAGTCTGGTAATTGATTTCAAGTTTGTTTCTTTCACAAAATCATGGGCTTACCAAATTGTGCTCCATATGCAGCCCTATGTTTAGAACTTGGGCAAATTTCCCATTTCACAATGGCCTGGCTGAGAACAGTCAGATATTGGTTGCATGTTCATTATTCACAGGATCATTCTAGCTTACTCCATCTGATGCTTTCTGATTCTGTGGCATCCAGATGGATGAAGTTAGTTGAAGAAAAAATTGATACCATCGGCCTCTCACTAGAGTCACTATATCCTCTTACTCTATCCAAGGAATATAGCTGCTTGAAAACTAAGCTTTTAGAACATGAACACTGTGACATGATAGCTGCCGTGAGAAAAACGTGTTCTCCCTTAACCCTGCTCATTCCTATGGAAAAAGGGCACATAGCCAACGATCTCTTCTGACGTGTAAATCCAAAACAAAGCAGAGCTATGACGCTTGCCCGATTTAACATAATGCCCTCCATGCTTCTCTATGGTAGATACCAACAAATAGACAAGCAAAGGAGACTATGTCCATGCAATTCGGGCCAAATTGAGACACTCGATCACACTCTCTTTCATTGTGCAAGATTTGCAAAAGCTAGAATGAACCAATCCTCCTTGTCTCCACTCCTATACAACCAATTAACTGATGCTCTTAAGATTCCTCTAATCTTGGACAACCTTGATCCCCTTGTTTGTGAGAATGTAGCAAAATTTCTGTTAAATGTTATAGACCCAAGCCTAGGTGGATACTAACTTTTAAATGGTTAGCAATATTATATTAATATTGCTAGCAATACTATATAATTGTTATTCATATTTCACATTTGCCAATTGAGCTTTTTAGCTGAAGAAATGTGTTTCAGCTCATTGTGTATTTCAAAGTCTTATTGCGTCATCTTGTATATGCCAATAAAGGCCTTACTTACTTAAACAAACAGTCTGATTGACTACACATACTTCTTTTTTTGTTTATGTGTTCCTCGACCCTACCAAAGAAAGGTTTGACGTTACTGTTTATTTTAAATAAAAACCTTTTGTTGTGTTTTCTTTCATGTTCTTATGTTGTAGAGCTGCAAAGTGATACGGGCTCTGGTGGTGATTTTGAGGGAGGTCCTTAAAGTCAATAAGGAATCATTCCTGAGGTAATAACTCCCAGGGCTTGGAACTTGTGAGAGGGGAATCCTACCCTCCTCCCCAGTGGTGGGATCCAAAAATTTTAGTAACAGGTTCCCATGGTGGTGGGATTCAAACTGTGGCGTAGTGCCAATGGGGCTGGGCAGGGCACAACAGGGGCGTGGCTAGGCATTCCGGGGGTGGGGCATTCCTGGGCGGGGCTGTGGCAAGGACGCAGCCGCTGCGCCAGTCGTTGGGTGGGAAACTAATGCACACAGGCGCAGGCTGCCACGCACGCTGGTGCACCTCCTGCTAGACTGCTTCAAGTTCTGCGCGCTACTGCTGAGAGGAGGGGCATAACTAAGGCAAAAACCATGTGGCAAAATCACCAATTAGTAACCCCCTCTCGGCACACACAAATAATGAGTAACCTACTCTCGGGAACCTGTGAGAACCTGCTGGATCCCACCTCTGCTCCTCCCTGTTTGGTTTTGTTACAAATGGCATGAAATATATGTCATGTTAAGTATAGACATAATAATAAGCGATAACAAAAACAGGAAAAGGGAAAGGGAGACCAGCCAGGCAGATACTGTTGCTGTGCTCAACTAAAGACCTGGCAGAACAGGTCTGTCTTATAGGTCTGTGGAACTGTCATTAATCACAAAGGACCTGGCCTCACTAGACAGAGCATTCTGCCACGCCAGGCCCAAGTGCTCTGGCTCTGGTTGAGGACAGCTGGATGATCTTGGGGCAAGGGTGCACCAACAAGTTGTTCATAGAGCACAATGCACATCTGGAGAGGTGATCCTTATACACGTCAGGATTTGTGAAGGGGAGGGATCTGAGCAAGATCCACCCACCAACACAGCTGTTTCCTCCAGGGAAGCCGATCTCTGTCGCCTGAAGATGAGTTGGAACTCCAGATTTCCATCCTGCTGGCATTTGCTCAGCAGGCAGGAAACATCTTCAATCTGGGTGGGGGGGGAAAGATCTCTAAGGTAATGATTTTTGAAAAAAACTGGGTTCAGAGAAATAAAACAGACTTAAGTTACTTTGGGGAAGAAGAAGAAGGAGGAGGAGGAGGAGGAGGAGGAGGAGGAGGTTGTATTTATATCCCCCTACCAAAGTAGGGATTAAGAGAGCCCTAAATGCAATAACCCAAAAATGTGCTGAGGAACATCTAATAATGAATTATTCTAAAACCAAAATAGTACATTTTAATGCCAGGTTCAAGAAGGAAAGATGGACAATCGAAGGGCATCCAATTGATCAGGTCAAATGCTTCAGATACTTGGGGGTAATTTTCCAGTATAATGGCAAACCTACAGCTCATATCCAATCCCTTGTCCAATCTGCTCAAAAGAGCGCCCAAGCAATACTGAGATTCTACCACGTACCCAGGGGGGGAGGATACATTCCAGCTGCTGTTAAATTTGTTTTACAGTAAAAAATCCATTCCACAATTAACATATGGAACCCAACTAGGCAACATTACGCATCCAACTCTTTACTTTCACCTCCTGGAAAAAGTTACAAAATGTAACATTCCTCTCAGGATCCTCTATCTCAATACACCAAGAATGCACGTCCAACACTGTATTGAGACATGGAAGCCAGGAATAGACTAGAAAGTGGAAACTATAGTCTGGAAGAGAGGGGGTCCATCAAATATTGGATTAAAAGTCCACCTACACCCCCAGGGCCTATTACCAGCATTTCTGTCAACATCACCATACCCAATCTGGTCAGGAGTAAGATTATCCTGAAGTTTAAACAGATTGGGCTAGACCTCTATGCTGATGCTTGAATGGGACTTGCTCCTTAGCTCTTAAAGATGGTATATCAAATCGATTGGACTGCACATTACTGACTACCACAAAATGGATAATGCCTCATTTCCTGCTCTATATAGACCATTGAAATCTGGTAGTGGTACAGTAATGGCCTCCTCTACATTCAACATAATACCATAGCCAAAATACCGATGGAGCCCCTTTTTTCTTCTCTCTTGGTGAGCACCGGTTTGACCAGCATTTCTCATCATCTATGCTTTGATAGGCAGATTTGGGAAAACCCTTGGCATTTGATGGAAATGTGTTTGTAACTCTGGGGGACGTTGATTTCTATGATACATATCTTGTTACACTGCATGCTGCATAAGGCAGAAAGAGAGCTCTTTATTTTACACTCCTGCTTGGTGCAACACAGCTTGATAATTGCAAAAGGATCCTGACCAAAGAGATTAGGAAAATGCTGTTGGAAGACAAAGGATGCAACCATCTCCCAGCAGGTATGCAAAGTTCTGTGCATTGGCGTGATAAAAAACGCATAATAGAGACCTACTTAATCAGGGATGAGCTGAAAGCCAAACATTCATGTAAATGGTTAGCTGTAATAATTGTTGTAATTTGCTGTTGTGAATGTGTGCTGTTGTTTTGTTTTGTCTTTGCTGGCCTTTGGCCGTATTAAACTATCTATCTATATCCCCCCTTTCTCTCCTGCAGGAGACTCAAAGGGGCTTACAATCTCCTTGCCCTTCCCCCCTCACAACAAACACCCTGTGAGGTGGGTGGGGCTGAGAGAGCTTCGAGAAGCTGTGACTAGCCCAAGGTCACCCAGCTGGCGTGTGTGGGAGTGCACAGGCTAATCTGAATTCCCCAGATAAGCCTCCACAACTGAAGTGGCAGAGCGGGGAATCAAACCCGGTTCCTCCAGATTAGATACACGAGCTCTTAACCTCCTACGCCACTGCTGCTCCCAGCAGTGGCGTAGGAAGAGAACTGTGCAAAGTCGTTCCTCAAAATGCTTTTTATAATGTCCTAAAGATGTTATATTTGTGCTGTGCGGAACCCAACTAATGATACCTTAAGAAATGAGAATCAACAGAAACTACCCTGTTCCAGTATTAAAATGACTTCTCGGCTCTATACTTATGCTGTACTTGTCCTCATGATTTGATTCCTTTTGGGAGTGACGTTTCTTAATTTAGGCACAGTCAGAAGACTTGGATAGCCCAGACTAAATCAATTTCACCAGATTTTGAAAATTAAGCAAGGTCTGCCCTGATTAGTACTTGCATGGGAGGCTCCTGTGGAGGCAATGGCAAAGGCCGGCAATGGCAAACCACCTCTGTAGATCTTCTGGCCAAGACAGCCTAGTGTCCTGATATTGTTAGCTCTCAGAAGCTAAGCAGGGTCAGTCCTGGTTAGTACTTGGATGGGAGACCACCAAGGAAGTCTAGGGTTACTAGGCAGAGGATGGCAAAGGCAAATCAACTCTGGAAGTCTTCTGCCTTGAAAACCCTTTCCCCACTTACCTTAAGCCCCGCGCTATTCTCCTCAAGTAGTGCGGGGTTCCCCGGCACTCCCCACTACAGGGGTGGTGACAACGCAGTCGCCCCGACGCTGCCGCTCTCGCGCCCCCTCAGCACGCGGCATCCCTGGCGCTCCTCAAAACGGCACCTTTTGATGACCCCGCGCAGAGCGTGGGGTCGTGGGGACACCCGGGCGCGCGCCAGAGATGCCGCGCGCGGAGAGTAGCGTGCAGCAAAGGGCAGCAAAGGTAAGTGGGGAAACGCCCCCAGAGGTGTAGCAAGGGGGGAAAGCACCTGGTGCACCAGTGTGTCCTCTGCCCCGTCCCACCCTGGAACACTCCCACCCCACCCCGGAACACCCCTGGAATGCCCCCTGGAATGCCCCCACCACACCCCCACAGGGACATGTGTCTGGTGCATCACGCGCGCCCCCTCCCCCTTGGAGCTACGCCTCTGGGGTCATTACAAAACAGCTGTGTCTTGATGGTACTTTCCACTACCCGCACCCTTGCGGATCAGGCCCTGAACCAGATGATCCAAACTAGCCACATCTCAACAACTCTCAGAAACTAAGCAGGGTTGGCTCTGGCTAGTATTTGGATCGGAAGTGGGGAGACTACCACGCAAGTCTATAGTCGATATGCAGAGGCAGGCAAAGGCAAACCCCTGACCTGAATGGCCCAGCTTAGCCTAATCTCATCGGCTAAGCAGGGGTCAACCCAGTTATTGCTTGAATGGAAGTCCACTAAGGAAGTCCATGGCTGCTAGGCAGAGGCAGGTGATGGCAAGCCGCCTCTGAACATCTCTTCTCATGAAAGCCTTATGGGGTTGCCCTAAGTGGCCTGCGACTTGAAGGCACCTCCCCACTTCCCCCATGAAGCTGAAAGAACACATCGCACCCCTTCAAAAGGTACATATGTACGTCAAACGCACGTTTCACTTAGGACAGTGGTGGCGAACCTTTGGCACTCCAGATGTTATGGACTACAATTCCCATCAGCCCCTGCCAGCATGGCCAATTGGCCCTGCTGGCAGGCCCCCCCCCCCCCCCGCCCCCCCGCCCCCCCCCCCCCGCCCCCCCCACCCCCTCCCCCCCCTCACCCACCCCCGCCCCCACCCCCCCCCCCCCCCCCCCCCCCCCCCCCCCCCCCCCCCCCCCCCCCCCCCCCCCCCCCCCCCCCCCCCCCCCCCCCCCACCCCCCCCCCCCCCCACCCCCCCCCCCCCCCACCCCCCCCCCCCCCCACCCCCCCCCCCCCCCACCCCCCCCCCCCCCCACCCCCCCCCCCCCCCACCCCCCCCCCCCCCCACCCCCCCCCCCCCCCACCCCCCCCCCCCCCCACCCCCCCCCCCCCCCACCCCCCCCCCCCCCCACCCCCCCCCCCCCCCACCCCCCCCCCCCCCCACCCCCCCCCCCCCCCACCCCCCCCCCCCCCCACCCCCCCCCCCCCCCACCCCCCCCCCCCCCCACCCCCCCCCCCCCCCACCCCCCCCCCCCCCCACCCCCCCCCCCCCCCACCCCCCCCCCCCCCCACCCCCCCCCCCCCCCACCCCCCCCCCCCCCCACCCCCCCCCCCCCCCACCCCCCCCCCCCCCCACCCCCCCCCCCCCCCACCCCCCCCCCCCCCCACCCCCCCCCCCCCCCACCCCCCCCCCCCCCCACCCCCCCCCCCCCCCACCCCCCCCCCCCCCCACCCCCCCCCCCCCCCACCCCCCCCCCCCCCCACCCCCCCCCCCCCCCACCCCCCCCCCCCCCCACCCCCCCCCCCCCCCACCCCCCCCCCCCCCCACCCCCCCCCCCCCCCACCCCCCCCCCCCCCCACCCCCCCCCCCCCCCACCCCCCCCCCCCCCCACCCCCCCCCCCCCCCACCCCCCCCCCCCCCCACCCCCCCCCCCCCCCACCCCCCCCCCCCCCCACCCCCCCCCCCCCCCACCCCCCCCCCCCCCCACCCCCCCCCCCCCCCACCCCCCCCCCCCCCCACCCCCCCCCCCCCCCACCCCCCCCCCCCCCCACCCCCCCCCCCCCCCACCCCCCCCCCCCCCCACCCCCCCCCCCCCCCACCCCCCCCCCCCCCCACCCCCCCCCCCCCCCACCCCCCCCCCCCCCCACCCCCCCCCCCCCCCACCCCCCCCCCCCCCCACCCCCCCCCCCCCCCACCCCCCCCCCCCCCCACCCCCCCCCCCCCCCACCCCCCCCCCCCCCCACCCCCCCCCCCCCCCACCCCCCCCCCCCCCCACCCCCCCCCCCCCCCACCCCCCCCCCCCCCCACCCCCCCCCCCCCCCACCCCCCCCCCCCCCCACCCCCCCCCCCCCCCACCCCCCCCCCCCCCCACCCCCCCCCCCCCCCACCCCCCCCCCCCCCCACCCCCCCCCCCCCCCACCCCCCCCCCCCCCCACCCCCCCCCCCCCCCACCCCCCCCCCCCCCCACCCCCCCCCCCCCCCACCCCCCCCCCCCCCCACCCCCCCCCCCCCCCACCCCCCCCCCCCCCCACCCCCCCCCCCCCCCACCCCCCCCCCCCCCCACCCCCCCCCCCCCCCACCCCCCCCCCCCCCCACCCCCCCCCCCCCCCACCCCCCCCCCCCCCCACCCCCCCCCCCCCCCACCCCCCCCCCCCCCCACCCCCCCCCCCCCCCACCCCCCCCCCCCCCCACCCCCCCCCCCCCCCACCCCCCCCCCCCCCCACCCCCCCCCCCCCCCACCCCCCCCCCCCCCCACCCCCCCCCCCCCCCACCCCCCCCCCCCCCCACCCCCCCCCCCCCCCACCCCCCCCCCCCCCCACCCCCCCCCCCCCCCACCCCCCCCCCCCCCCACCCCCCCCCCCCCCCACCCCCCCCCCCCCCCACCCCCCCCCCCCCCCACCCCCCCCCCCCCCCACCCCCCCCCCCCCCCACCCCCCCCCCCCCCCACCCCCCCCCCCCCCCACCCCCCCCCCCCCCCACCCCCCCCCCCCCCCACCCCCCCCCCCCCCCACCCCCCCCCCCCCCCACCCCCCCCCCCCCCCACCCCCCCCCCCCCCCACCCCCCCCCCCCCCCACCCCCCCCCCCCCCCACCCCCCCCCCCCCCCACCCCCCCCCCCCCCCACCCCCCCCCCCCCCCACCCCCCCCCCCCCCCACCCCCCCCCCCCCCCACCCCCCCCCCCCCCCACCCCCCCCCCCCCCCACCCCCCCCCCCCCCCACCCCCCCCCCCCCCCACCCCCCCCCCCCCCCACCCCCCCCCCCCCCCACCCCCCCCCCCCCCCACCCCCCCCCCCCCCCACCCCCCCCCCCCCCCACCCCCCCCCCCCCCCACCCCCCCCCCCCCCCACCCCCCCCCCCCCCCACCCCCCCCCCCCCCCACCCCCCCCCCCCCCCACCCCCCCCCCCCCCCACCCCCCCCCCCCCCCACCCCCCCCCCCCCCCACCCCCCCCCCCCCCCACCCCCCCCCCCCCCCACCCCCCCCCCCCCCCACCCCCCCCCCCCCCCACCCCCCCCCCCCCCCACCCCCCCCCCCCCCCACCCCCCCCCCCCCCCACCCCCCCCCCCCCCCACCCCCCCCCCCCCCCACCCCCCCCCCCCCCCACCCCCCCCCCCCCCCACCCCCCCCCCCCCCCACCCCCCCCCCCCCCCACCCCCCCCCCCCCCCACCCCCCCCCCCCCCCACCCCCCCCCCCCCCCACCCCCCCCCCCCCCCACCCCCCCCCCCCCCCACCCCCCCCCCCCCCCACCCCCCCCCCCCCCCACCCCCCCCCCCCCCCACCCCCCCCCCCCCCCACCCCCCCCCCCCCCCACCCCCCCCCCCCCCCACCCCCCCCCCCCCCCACCCCCCCCCCCCCCCACCCCCCCCCCCCCCCACCCCCCCCCCCCCCCACCCCCCCCCCCCCCCACCCCCCCCCCCCCCCACCCCCCCCCCCCCCCACCCCCCCCCCCCCCCACCCCCCCCCCCCCCCACCCCCCCCCCCCCCCACCCCCCCCCCCCCCCACCCCCCCCCCCCCCCACCCCCCCCCCCCCCCACCCCCCCCCCCCCCCACCCCCCCCCCCCCCCACCCCCCCCCAGCATGGCCAGTTGGCCATGCTGGCAGGGGCTGATGGGAATTGCAGTCCATAACATCTGGAGTGCCAAAGGTTCGCCACCACGGCCATAGGGTTTTCAAGGCAAGAAATGCTCACAGCTGGCTTGCCATTGCCTGCCTATGCATAGTGACCCTGGATTTCCTTGGTGGTGTCCCATCAAAGAACTCCACCATTGCCAGTCCCAAGTCCCATTGCGAAAGGAGGAGGGTCGGGCAATGGGCCAGCACCCAATCCCGGGGAGAAGCACCATAAAAAGTGCTTCGAAACCTTAATTGCTACAGTAATAACAAGTGAACTTCATCAAAATCACCAAATACGGCGTGAACAGGCCAGCTCATCTCTTATGGTGGTGGTGGATAAAAGCCAAAAGGAAGTCCCGGGCCTGATGCAGAGCTCGATCCTCAGCACCAAAATGACTACAAGAATTGGAATGTGGTATGTGCAGACATTGTACCACTGTGGGAGACTAGCGCAACTGCTGAATGAGTTTGACAACTACCAGATTGGCATCCTCGGCATCTGTGAAATACACCAGACAGGTAGCAACCAACAGGTCGGCAACGAAAAGACCTTCTGATATTCTGGGCATGATGAATAACACATGCACGGTGTTGGCCGGGTACAGAGCAAAGAAGCAGCAAGGGCACTGATTGGTTGGAAGCCCTCCAATGAATCTGATTTCCTTGAATCTGAGACAGTGAAGTAATTGGTGGGCCAGAGATTCAACTGAGCCATCGTTACATGGGCACAATCTTTTAGCCTTTTCTTGCTTATTAAATCTGCCATTTAACAAGGCAGAAGGCATAACATTAAACCTGACGAGCATTGTGGCTCTCCTTTGAACAGGGTTTATTAAGCAATACAGGTAGTGTGCCAAGTGGCCCCATTCAAATGGGAGAGAAAAATACAGGGGGGAGCACGTTTTCTTGGCTGCCGTGATTAGGGTAGAGTACTCTCTATTCAATAGTTGACCTTTTAATCTCTCCAATGAATCTATCATCCAGTGAAACTGAGAAAGCAATAAGAATGTTAAAGAACAACAATGCGGCTGGTTTGGACCAAATCACAGCGGAACTCCTCAGGCATGGTGGAAGCTGCATCGTTCAAGAAGTAACAGAGCTGCTGAACGAGGGCTGGCAAACAGAATGTGGACCAGAGGGATGGAGAAAGGGTGTCCTAATCAAGTTACCAAAGAAAGGCAACCTCAGCAGCAGTGGCGTAGGAGGTTAAGAGCTCGTGTATCTAATCTGAAGGAACCGGGTTTGATTCCCAGCTCTGCCGCCTGAGCTGTGGAGGCTTATCTGGGGAATTCAGATTAGCCTGTGCACTCCCACACACACCAGCTGGGGTGACCTTGGGCTAGTAACAGCTTCTCAGAGCTCTCTCAGCCCCACCCACCTCACAGGGTGTTTGTTGTGAGGGGGGAAGGGCAAGGAGATTGTAAGCCCCTTTGAGTCTCCTGCAGGAGAGAAAGGGGGGATATAAATCCAAACTCCTCCTCCTCCTCCTCCTCCTCCTCCTCCTCCTCTTCTTCTTCTTCTTCACTGACTGCAACAACTGGCGAGGAATCACCCTCGTCTCAGTTTCTGGAAAACTGGCCTGCCTTGTCCTGCAGGAGGCAGTAGATAAGATGCTGCGAGAAGAGCAAGCTGGATACCATCATGGATGCTCCTGCAGAGAGCAAACCTTCACCCTGTGCAACATAATTGAACAGAGCTTTGAATTTCAACAACCCACTGTCTATTGACGTCATTTGTGGCCAGAGGTGCAGAGGCTACTCAAATAATCACAGACACGGCTTGGATTGAAATAGGGCTGCAGCCCTTTTTATTTACATAATTCTTAACAAGCGAAGCTGGGCGATAAAGAGGAGCACATCATCTCAGCCGATCAGCCTCCCTGGCTGATCCCGGCTTTACCCCATTTATTGGGGGGACAGAGTTCCTAGGCGTTCCCACGGGACATCCGCCCCATTCTTTTGTGGCCCATCCATTTGGGGTGTCGAGCTCGCCTGCAGAGGCCCTTAGAGGCATGCTCCCTGAGCCCGCCCTCTCCAAGCCACTTATGGAGGCCCCCCCAAAGGTGGGAAGGTCCGGCATGCAAGCCTGGTCTCCACCAAAACGATGCACTCCTCTGCCCAAACCGCCCCCATAGGACTGCGATGAAAACTAAACTATCCTATCCCTTCTGGGAGGGCGGGTGGGTCAGTTTGCCTCAAAGCATCGAAAGAGGCCGAGGCTACCACATGCTGCCTTATAAAGGTAGCTTGCTCCACCCTAATTGCCCACGTGGGTCATCCCGCATATTGCCGGGTGGTAAGGCATAGCTGTCCGGCAGCCCAGGGACATGCATGCTCCTTTTCTGAAGCTCTTACCACGTGCCCTGCCCCCTGCCGCAATTACAGGCCTAGTTGATTCTAGTGCCATTATTTATTTCAAGAAGGCATTTGACAGCGTGCACAGGGAATCACTGTGGAACATTGCAAGAAGGTATGGCATCCCCCAACGCTACATCAACATTTCCCAAAACCTATACCTCAACCCCAGCTGCTGCGTGAGGACTGACAATGGCATCACCATGCCCCCTCGATGCCATGCCTCCACTGCTGCTCCGCCCAGGGCGTCGGGCGCCATCCCGCCCTGTGGGCGCTAAGCCACTCGGTTGGACCATGTAGATTTTCCAAGGCAAGAGACTGATAGAAAGGGGTTTCCATTGTCTATCTCTATGGAGCAACTCTGGAATTCCTTGGCTGTTTCTATCCAAGTACCAATCAGGGTAAACTCTGTGTAGCTTTAGTTATCTAGCCTGGACCATTCAGGTCAGTGCAGACAAACAGAGGCAGTTTGCCACTGTGTGCGTCTCCTTGGTTGTCTCCCATCCAGATACTGATCAGGACCAACCCTGCATAGTTTCTGAGATCTGATGGCATCAATTTGGCCATCATCAGATTAACCACAACTAATACCTCCTGGTGGTGCCAGTGAAGCTTAACATTAAACATGTGTGTGTGTGTGTGTATTTGTGTGTGTGTACATATGTGTGCATATGCAGCACTATATTAGCTTGTCTTTTTCGTGGAGATTCAAGGTAGGCTACAGTATGAAAAACAGTCCAATCATGCATCCAATAAATCATGCAATTAGACTAGGATTACGGAATTGTGTGTGTGTGTGTGTGTGTGTGTGTGTGTGTGTGTGTGTGTGTGTACATATGTGTGCATATGCTGTATTATATTAGCTTGTCTTTTTTGTGGAGATTCAAGGTAGGCTACAGTATGAAAAACGGTCCAATCATACATCCAATAAATAATGCAATTAGACTAGGATTACGGAATTATGTGTGTGTGTGTGTATATACGTATATATATATGTATATATGTGTGTGTGTGTAAATTGAGAGAGAGAAAGTGACACGGTAGAGCCTGAACTCATCAGATCTCAGAAGCGAAGCAGGGTCAGTATTTGGATGGGAGACCACCAAGGAAGGCTCTGCCCAGGAAGGCAACGGCAAACCACCTCTACTTCTCACTTGCCTTGAAAGCCCCTTGCTGGGGTCACCATTGAGTTGGTACTTGGATGGAAGACCACCAAGATGGGCTCTGCAGAAGAAGGCGGCAGGGGCAAATCACCGCTGGGTCTCACTTGTCCCGAAAGCCCTTTGCTGGGGTCACCCAAATTCAGCTGCCACTTGACAACCCTTCATACACACCCACTGTGTATGAAGTGGAAGACCTCAGCCTGAGACCCTGGAGAACTGTTGCCAGGCTGCGTACACAAGGCAGACTTTGATGGACAGATGGTCTGATTAAGAATAAGACAGTCTCGTGTGTTTGGTCGCTGCCCTGATGAAAGATGGGGAGCTTCGGAGGAGCGTCTCTGTTCTTATTCTTTCTTTTTACCTGTTCATTTTGAATGCTCTGTAAATACATCATTCATTCTGGACTTCTCCCCAGACTTCTCTGTTGGAGTGGAAGGGGGCTGGGAACCAAAGCCTTCGTTCACCTAAGACAGCAGAAGAACCCCTTTGGCCAACCCTGGTGACAGAGCAGGTCTTTACCTTCACCCCTGCCCCCCTCCCCCGCCTCAAGGACATGACAGACAGAAAGGTGGCACCTTGCCTTCAAGATGCGGCTAGGAAAGGTAACGTCACTTACAACAGGTTCTATTAGCAACCATCTGCTGAGCAGCAAGAGCAATTTGACCAGTTTTGACAGCTGCTGGAAAATGGCTGACAGCCGTATCAGTGATCCCTGTCAGGTTTTTATCATTTTCTTTTTTAAAAAAAATCCAGGTTGAGACTCTGTGTTCAGGTGTGCCGTTGAGTCAGAACCTGGTGTCTCAATGTCAGGTATTATAATGTTCAGTGTGAAGGGAGGAGGGAAGGGGAGCAGATGCCACACACCATCACATCAATTAAAGCATTAGTTATTGTTCACTATGTAAAAAAAAAAAGGTGATACAGATGTTTCCGTCCTTATATAATGAGCTTGTTCTTCTACATGCCCTTGTTCTCAATTTGCAAAAGTCCCTTCTTTGTTTGGATACTGGTGAAAGGAAGAAAAAAGAAAAAAGAAAAGCAACACGGAAATTCAAAACACCGTTGGCAATATTAGGGTGGGGAGAGGCACATTTCTAGGGCTCGATTAAAGCAGTGAAAATGCCTATAAATAAGGAGCTAAAATATCAACAATAAAGTAATCTAAAGACAGGTTGTACAATAGACTATAATTGGCACACTTATGACTGGCTGGCATTTTCATGCAAGGAGAACAGGACGGCGGCTTTCTCAGAAAGATAATGGAATAGTTGAATAAACAGAGGGGAATTTATTGTAACACGACTCAAGATGATTAAAAGCCAGCGTTTATTAAAGGCATCAAATGTATTACCGAATCATTTTGGGGACATATAATTTCCCAATTATTTATGCATCACAGTAATTAATAAGAGGAAGGACGGACTCAACGATTAGCAGCATAATGCATATGGTAGTTACCTGGAAGGAAAAATTATTGGGCTGCCAATTATTTTCTTTAATGTTTTAGTAATTATGTCCTACACCCGACTTTAATTTTTCCTCAAATCTGTTTTCCTTACAGCTCCGTTTTGTAAGAATGAATCTGCATTCCTTCTCAAGTGTTTCAATTAATGTCTTACCCAAAGCAGGCTATACCATTCCAAATTTATATATATATATATATATATATATATATATATATATATATATATATATATATATATATTGCATGCAACAGAGCATCATAGTTTGCTCCTGGAGCTGTTTGGATGGATACAGCCCAAAACTGTAGCTTACTTAGCACTTGTTCATATACTCCTTTAAGCTGATGAAGAAAGATAGACAGAAAGACAGAGGCTGGGCTTGTTATTCAGAAGCTAAACAGAATTGGTACTGGGAAGGAACCACCTAGGAAGACACTACAAAAGAACACAATGGCAGACCACCTCGGCTTTTCACTTGCCTTGAAAGCCCCTTGCTAAGGTCATTGTTAAGTTGGTACTTGGATGGAAGACCATCAAAAAAGATACTACAGAGGAAGGCAATGGCAAACCACCTCTGCTTCTCCCTTGTCTTGAAAGGTCCTTGCCAGGTCATTATTAAGTTGGTACTTGGATGGAAGACCATCAAGGAAGATACGACAGAGGAAGGCAATGGCAAACCACCTCTGCTTCTCCCTTGTCTTGAAAGCTCCTTGCCAGGTCATTATTAAGTTGGTACTTGGATGGAAGACCATCAAGGAAGATACGACACAGGAAGGCAATGGCAAACCACCTCTGCTTCTCCCTTGTCTTGAAAGCCCCTTGCCAGGTCATTATTAAGTTGGTACTTGGATGGAAGACCATCAAGGAAGATACGACACAGGAAGGCATTGGCAAACCACCTCTGCTTCTCCCTTGTCTTGAAAGCTCCTTGCCAGGTCATTATTAAGTTGGTACTTGGATGGAAGACCATCAAGGAAGATACTACAGAGGAAGGCAATGGCAAACTACCTCTGCTTCTCCCTTGTCTTGAAACCCTCTTGCTAAGGTCATTATTAAGTTGGTACTTGGATGGAAGACCATCAAGGAAGATACTACAGAGGAAGGCAATGGCAAACTACCTCTGCTTCTCCCTTGTCTGGAAAGCTCCTTGCCGGGTCATTATTAAGTTGGTACTTGGATGGAAGACCATCAAGGAAGATACTACAGAGGAAGGCAATGGCAAACTACCTCTGCTTCTCCCTTGTCTTGAAAGCCCCTTGCTAAGGTCATTATTAAGTTGGTACTTGGATGGAAGCCCACCAAGGAGGCTCTGTAGAGGAAGGCAATGGCAGGCCACCTCTGCTTTTCACTTGCCTTTAGAGCCCTTGCTGGAGTCTCCATTAAATTTGTATCGGATGGAAGAACACCAAGGAAGGCTCTGCAGAGGAACGCAACTGCAAATCACCTCTGCTTCTCACCTGCCTTGAAAGCCCCTCGCTGGGTTCACCATGAAGTTGGTATTTGGATGGACAACCACCAAGGAGGGCTTTGTGGAGGAAGGCGGTGGGAAACGACCTCTACTTCTCACTTGCTTCAGAAGCTCCTTGCTGGGGTTGTGAGACGTCAGCTGGAAATAGATGGTAATCTGGGGATCCAGATGTGTTTCTTCCCCTCAAAGGAGCCTTTCAGGTGTCAAACCTTAAGCCAATAAATGGATTCCGGATTGTTGATCAGTATCGTTTATTGATTAGGCAGCAAA
The DNA here is from genome assembly GCF_021028975.2 of Sphaerodactylus townsendi. Taxonomy (NCBI): domain Eukaryota; kingdom Metazoa; phylum Chordata; class Lepidosauria; order Squamata; family Sphaerodactylidae; genus Sphaerodactylus; species Sphaerodactylus townsendi. The sequence continues at coordinate 195,797,313 of NC_059425.1, forward strand.
TCACCAAAGCTTGGCAAAGCCAGTGCTGAAAAACCTGGCCTTGGCCATTCCATTTATTCTTTGCCGATTCTCCCCTCCCATTTTCCCAAGAATTTGTGCAAAACAGTCTCCAGAGCTAAGGCATGCTAAGGTCGGCGACAGATAGCAATAGGAAGCCACAAGGCTTCCTGCCCCCACAAGATAACGGATTTAGCTCTGTCCCTCATGGGACCAGGGTGTCAGCCTAGTTATCTACAAAGCATGTGAAACCATAAAGCAACGATCAAAGAAAGAGTGCCCCACATGGCAGTGGTAGCATATAGCAGGCTGGTTACATATATCTTTTAGCAGCATTTAGCAGCATTGATTTGTAGCTCCAAACAGTTATTGATTGATTGATTAATTGATTGATTGATTGATTGATTGATTGATTGGATTTGTAGACCATCCCATCCCCGAGGGGCTCTGGGCGGTGCACAACAATATCCACATATATACAATACAAGCGGGCCCGGCCATGCTTTGCTGTGGCAATTGTCCTTCTCATCACAGTCCGCAACCCACACAGATGTCCATGCAGGTCCAGTGATCCCCAGCATAGCTTTTTGGGGTGGTCAAATGGAATCCCTCTTTCCCTTTTCAATGCACATCGTTATATGGTGCTGTATTGTTTTTTTAGTATAATGTAACCCTTTCCATTCCACAACGGAACTGTCCAGAGTGCGAATCCTGCTGTCCATGAGGCTGGTTGACACGCACAGTCCTGGCTTGGGGAAGGCAGAACTGGGGCAAGCAGGCTATCCCAGTCAGGCAGCAGAGGCGGGGTGGTGAGGCGCTCAGATCGAGGCCAGCTCCCTGGGTTCTTAAAGGGACATGTGCAAAAGAAGCGGAGCCGGTAGTGTTGGTTCGCCCCCACCCCGGAATTTTCTTAGAAGAAAAAGGCAAACCCCAGCTCGCTTTTAGTAAAAGAGAGCTGTGGTGACTATGGGTGAGGAAGTGGGTAAGAGGTGGTTGGATGTGAGGGAGGGCAGAGTGAGGTGTGTGAGGATGAGCTGGATGTGTATTGTGTGGTAGCAGTGGGTGAGGCACAGAGAGTGAAAGTTACCTGCGTGTGGGGGGGAACCCCACCTGACGTCTCACATGGCAAAGTATGTATGTGTTTCACTTCCACTCGTATTACCTAACAGTATTACCTATCTACTGTTTCCACTGCTCATCTCTGCCCATCTGAGAGAACATCCTAAGCCCTCAGGCCACAGACAGACAGGCTGCACGAACATTCTAAGGGTGACAGTTCAACAGAGGCAGCTTCATGGCCTGGTGTGCCAGGAAAAAGACGTTTTACTGGGCTCAGGTATGGACTTTCAGCGGTTTGAAGGTCCGAGTACCTGCCAGCAACAGGGAGGGGTGTCCTGTGAAAATTTGGGGGCGATCCGTCCAGCAGCTTCTGAGGGACACCATCAGGGACAAACGCACTGTTAGATTTTTGTATATATAGATATCATAAGGTTCACAATAATGACCACATAACGATCATTACATTTGCTAAAATCCAATGAAATCCATTAAAAAAACAGCGATCAATGCAAAAATATCAGTTACATTAAGGTAGGAATGTGTCTCATTCACCTAGATACAAATCCACCTGACGTAGCCTCTCCAGGTTTCTGTCTCGCAAACCTTATTGCCTGCCATCATGACAGAAGGGGGAACCCTCCCTCCCCCCCCCCACACACACACACAAACCAAACAGTGACTTCTCCCAGTTGTACAAAACATAGCTCTAGGAATTATTTCCGGGTTCTGTAAAGGACAGCCCTTGGATTCACTGTAAACTCTGTGGTTCTAGAGTTACTCATCGTGATGGAGCAAAGTTGGTGATGTCACCAGCACCACACCCAGCCAACTATGTCCCGTCTCCAACCCTCTTGACAATTGCTTGGTTCAGCCTGCCCACCATCCGCTCAGACGCAGTTTCCAAAGGGGGAATGAATCGGTGCCTTGCAGCTGAGAAGAGGGTTTTACTCTCCTCCTCCTGTACCATTTTCCTGATCAAAAATCTTTCCTATTTTAAGCTACAGGAGAGGGGAAAAAAAGACTTGACTCTCTCTTTGTTTCTGCCAAGGCTGAAAGGAGCTGGGATGACATTCCCAGTTGAACAATATGGTATGGTTTCACTCTGCCCTCGACTCCGCTATGGCCAATCTTTATAAGAAGTCAACAAACTCCATAATCATAAATTGAAGTTGGCTATTAGCTCCCCAACACCAGGGCCCCTTCCGCACGGAGGCGGAAGGGGTTGGGTCGGCGTAATCCACGCCGACCCGACGACGCTGGGACCGTCCGCATGGATGGTCCCAGAACCGGCTGCGACGACGGCGCCACGGAGCGCCGTCGCCTGGCCGACCCAGCTTGTCCCTGGCCCTCCGGCACGTCGCTCAGGCCTGGAGACACGGCCCCCGGCCCTGCGTGCCTGCTTGAGCGTCACAGGGCAGGGGGGCGTGTCCCCAGGCCTTGGCGACGCGCCAGAGGGCCAGGGACCAGGTAAGTGACGGGTGGGAGTGGGGGGGAGGGCGCCTTGGTTTCAAGCCGGCATTTCCAAACAACCTCGCTCCCCGAGCGAGGTTGGGAAATGCCGGCTTTGTGCCGGTTGGGCGACGCGAGGGCGGTGCGGCTGCAAAGCAGCTGCACCCCCTGTGCAAATGGCTCCCTGGGGACAGCGTTTTTGCGGTCCCCAGGGCGCCATTAAACACCCGTGCGGAAAGGGCCTATGAGTCATGTTAGTGTAATCCCCATGCTCAGAATGGGTTGACCCAGAAAGGGGTGGAGAAGGCTGCAGAGCTCATGTAGTTGGAGGAGACAAGGCTACCAGACTCGGACCTTGATTTGTATAAGCCCTTAATACCTTGTGAAGGTAACTGCAATATTGTTGGGAACTACTGGGAAGGTAGTTGTTTATTTTTTTGCTATGTTGTAAATGTTGCAGTTTATTGTTTCAGGGTTTCTTTTTGTGGTTGTAATGGGTGAGAGTTCTCCTGGAAACCTCCATCACATTGAATCCTGTTCCTCAAGCCCTTGGAGTCTTCAGGAGCCAACCTACTTGCAAAGAAGAATTGGACTTGGCAGTTATCAGAAGACTGTAAATATAAGCACTTGAAAATGCAACCTGAACAGGACCTTGAAATGTGATGTTAAATGTTGATGTTATATGTTATTTGTTAAGAAAGTAAACCATTTTGTTTTTAAAAATTGTTGTTGCAAACTCATTCCAAGGTCTGCCCCACAGAACCCACAAGCTGAGGTTACATTAGCACTTCACAACAGGATGTTTGGAAACGCCTTGTCGTACGTTTCTCAGATGCACAGAAATCCATGTAAATTTATGGAATCTCCACCTGAACAGTTTTTAGCCCCTACAATTTCCACATGACTCCCAACTTCCTTCGGTATGCGCCAGTCCTTGTAGGGCACTGGAGAACCTGTCTGCAGAAAGTGTCTGGGCTGTGTGTGTCTTGGTCGCATGTTTTTAAACAATGCGACTAATGCTTTTTGAAAAAAGAGAATAAAATCCCTTTTGGGGATGTGTCCACCAGCCCCTCGCCGGCTCCGACTTGGTGCTATTTTGAGAGACTTTCTTTAAAAACAAAAACGAATGAGCTTAGAGGACTAGAATTTCCCATGACTGTTTTTTCCCCTTAATTTCTGTAGCACATTTTAGCAGATTATATGGGTGGGATATGAATCAATACAGCTCCCAGCTATGCAAAGCCGTTGGGCGTGTGAATCTGCGTTGAGCTGTTTGTTTGTTTGTTTGTTTGGGGTTTTTTTGTTTATCCCAAACAGAGCTAAGAAATCTGAATAGGGTTATTCCTGCCAAGAAATAAAAGCACGCTCTCCTCCCCAAATCCCCGCTGTGCTCAAAATGCACTGTATACAAAGCAATGTTTTTATTGCAAATATTCATGAGGAAACATTGTTGATTTTAATGATGGAAGATTTTAAAGAGGCTTCTCCCATTCTTTGCTTATTGCCTTTTGGGGGAAAGAAAAAGAAAACACAAAACATGGTGAAGCAAAACAAAGTTAGACAATGCATTCGGGATGCCAGCGATTAACCACGATAGTGAAGTGGAACTTCCACAGTGAGAAGCAGTATACATCCAAATTCCACATGGCGATGGAGAGCGCTATCAAGCCACAGTCCAATTATGGTAACTCTGTAGGGTTTGCAAGGTACGAGATGTTCAGAGGTGGTTTGCCATTGCCTGCCTCTTCATAGCAATTCTAGACTGTTTTAGCTATCTTCCATCCGAAGAACTAACCTGGGCTGACCCGGCTTAGGTTCGAAGATCTCATGATATCTGGCTAGCCTGGACCAGCCAAGTCATGACTTTATGTGCAGTCAAGTAGAAACTGACTTATGGCATCCCCACCAGGGGTTCTCAAGGCAAGAGATGCAGAAGAAGAAGAAGAAGAAGAAGAAGAAGAAGAAGAAGAAGAAGAAGAAGAAGAAGAAGAAGAAGAAGAAGAAGAAGAAGAGGAGGAGGAGGAGGAGGAGGAGGAGGAGGAGGAGGAGGAGGAGGAGGACGAGGAGGACGAGGAGGACGAGGACGAGGACGAGGACGAGGAGGACGAGGACGAGGACGAGGAGGAGTTTGGATTTATATCCCTCCTTTCTGTCCTGTAGGAGACTCAAAGGGGCTTACAACCTCCTTGCCCTTCCCCCCTCCCAACAAACACCCTGTGAGGTAGGTGGGGCTGAGAGAGCTCCGAGAAGCTGTGACTAGCCCAAGGTCACCCAGCTGGCGTGAGTGGGAGTGTACAGGCTAATCTGAATTCCCCAGATAAGCCTCCACACATGCAGAATAAAGCACTTTCAATCCATTTTCAATGCACTTTGCAGCTGGATTTTACTGTGCGGAACAGCAAAATCCATTTGCAAACAATTTCAGAGTGGATTGAAAGTGTCTTATTCTGCATGTGCGGAAGGGGCTGTTGTGATATATTTCATAGTCTAGGCCCTGGACTCTAGGGGTTATAATGGAGGCAGCATTACAGCTCAGAAGAACTGTGACTAGCCCAAGGTCACCCAGCTGGCGTGTGTGGGAGTGCACAGGCTAATCTGAATTCCCCAGATAAGCCTCCACAGCTCAAGCGGCAGAGCTGGGAATCAAACCCGGTTCCTCCAGATTAGATTCACGAGCTCTTAACCTCCTACGCCACTGCTGCTCCCGTAGGTTACAGGGAAGAAGACTAAACAGCCAGTCTACGCATAAAATGAAAGCCGGGAGGGATTTGGGGGAGGGGTTTGGGATTCTGCTTGCCAGCTTCATCCGTCCCACCTTTCTGACCACGCTTCTGGTAAAAAGAAAGATTCATGAGCCTAGTTAAAATAATTACCATCCACTGTGCTTTGAGCCTAACTTATTCTGCTATGAAGTGGCAGCAAATGCTCAGAACCAAATATGAGCTCTCTTTTCCCCCCTTTGGGTAGACTCTCTCTCTCTCTCTTTCTCTCTCTCTCTCTTTCTCTCCTCCTTCTGGTTTCTAAGCCTTTGTGAACTCATCCTCGCAAGGCTTCGGGGCCGCCCCTCGGCCAAATGGAGGGCTGTTGTTTTTACCGATGTCACGGGGGCAACTACAGAAGGCCGCTGAGTAAAAGAGCTGGCGAGGAGGCAAGCCAGAGCTGCCTAATGGGATCTGCTGCATTAATAAGGTCGAACAGTCTGCTGGTTGCGTATTGGTACATTCAAAGGCTTTTTTGGCAAGGGGGGGAGGGTTTGCTGCACAGTAGCTCATCAGATCCCGGGGAAAGCCAGTTAAAATTATAAGCGATGGGCACAAGACATTTCCCAAAATACTGAAGCAAAGCCCTTGATTGCCCAGAAAATCCATGTGCTCAATATATTTTTAGACAGACCTCAGACTGACCTTCCTGCTTTGCTGTTTTCACTCTTTACATGCTGGTGTTGTGCAGTTGATTAGAGACCTTGAACCAGGTCTTGAACCAGGTTCAAATAAACAAGAACTTCTGGTCACTATTCCTGTTGCTCAGTGGCCCATAAGCAACACCACATCATCGACATGAAGAAGAAGAAGAAGAAGAAGAAGAAGAAGAAGAAGAAGAAGAAGAAGAAGAAGAAGAAGAAGAAGAAGAAGAAGAAGAAGAAGAGGAGGAGGAGGAGGAGGAGGAGGAGGAGGAGGAGGAGGAGGAGGATGAGGTTGGATTTATATCCCCCCTTTCTCTCCTGCAGGAGACTCAAAGGGGCTGACAATCTCCTTGCCCTTCCCCCCTCACAAAAAACACCCTGTGAGGTGGGTGGGGCTGAGAGAGCTCTGAGAAGCTGTGACTAGCCCAAGGTCACCCAGCTGGCGTGTGTGGGAGTGTACAGGCTAATCTGAATTCCCCAGATAAGCCTCCACAGCTCAGGCGGCAGAGCTGGGAATCAAACCTGGTTCCTCCAGATTAGTTACACGAGCTCTTAACCTCCTACCAGGTTCAAATAAACAAGAACTTCTGATCACCCTTCCTGTTGCCCAGTGGCCCGCTGGCGAACGCCCATAAGCAACACCACACCATCGACATGATAATGACTTGATATTCTAGGATTTAGAAATGACACTGGGGCTTTATCATAAAGTTTGGCCCAAATTCTAGAGTGTCACACTGACATTGTGCTGGAGATGTGACATCACTTCGGGGAAATCACTGGAAGTGATGTCACACCAGTGAAGAACAAGAGTTTGGATGTCTCAAAGCAGCTGGCAAACTCTTTCCCTTTCTCTTCCCACAACAGGCACCTGAGAGAGTTCAGAGAGAACTGTGACTAGCTCAAGGTCACCCGTCAGGCTTCATGTGTGGGAGTGGGGAAACAAACCCGATTCACCGGATTAGAGCCCATCACTCATGTGGAAGAGTGGGGAATCAACTCCTGTTCTCCAGAGTAGTTCTTAACCACTACACCAAACTGTAGGGGAGATGGCGAGGGAAATGGAAGCCAGCTACATGTATACCAGGGGTCTGCAACCTGTGGCTCTCCAGATGTTCAATTGGCCATGCTGGCAGGGGCTGATGGGAATTGTAGTCCATGAACATCTGAAGAACCACAGATTGTAAACCCCTGATCTATAATGTTGCTGCCGCAGCCATAGGCCTATGTAAAAATGCTTCATAAAGATACAAAAGCCTTAGCAAAAACCATAACATGAATATGTCTGCACAAATAACAAAATTCCATTGGCTGAAACCATTTAATTACCTCCTTTCCAAGCAGCCCCATATCAATGCCAATAAATGCCACTTGTGGTCTGCTGTTAGAAGTTGGTCGATTCTAGTGGCACGGTTGGGTAAGTGGTCTCCTCTTTTGTGGCCTGGGAAAGTTGGGTCAGCTCCGTCTTCAGTGCTTGTGCAAAGCTTGAGCTCTAGATGTCCAACACAGCTAAGTTCCAGACTTCTTCCCAATCATGAGGATATTTTGGACGCTCTGTGGTTCAAGAACTTCACTTGTCACCTGTTTCCTTGATACTGTGGTGAAGCAATAATTAAGCCCTGGGTGCCTTGCATATCTAATAAAGCAAAAAAACCCAAATCTCATTGGTGGATTCTGTACAGCATAAATAGGACGTTTTTAAAAGATCCATTTTGGTATTTTGGGTTCCCATAGTGCTGGAGAACACAAGTGTTGCCCCCAAAAATGGATCTTTTCCCCTGCCTGCTGCACAGAGCTCTTGTCCGTTTCACAGCTGCACCAGCCATTTCTCCATGGAGATTCCCAACGGAGGTTTCCTTTGCTTACAGCTCATCCAGGTGCGATTTTGCTGTAAAAAGTAGACTAATAAAGTTTGTTTTGCCCAGCAATCTCATGCCCATGTTGTTTTGCCTTTTTTGGGTTTGTTTGGAGGGGGATGTTTGTGAAGCCATGACGATACGATTAGAGAAGCCGCATTATGTGCATATTTGTGTTGCAGTAGCCTCACAGACAGCCCCCTCAAAACAAAAAATACACAAGGAAAAATGACCCGTGCATGGGATCGCTAGTCAAAACAAACTTTATTCATCTACTTTTTACAGTGAAATAGCTAACTTGAGCTGCAAGCAGAGGGAACCTTGTGGGGAATCTTTATGAAGAATCTGCTACAGCACACAAAATGGTCAGCACAACTGGCGGAAATGAAAGTAAGAGGTTCGAGTGGGAGAAATAAAGTGTTTTCTGCCTGCTTGCATTGACTCCGCAGGCAGGAAATATCTTCAACCCGGGTTGGGGACATAGATGGCTAATTTAACCATTTTTGAAAAACCTGGGTTGACAGAAATAAAACGTGCTGAAGTTGTCTGGGGGAAAGAGCTGTGTGAAGCTCTTCCACAAGCAAAAAAAACACTTCTTTCTTCTTTCTCCTTTCTTCTTCTCTTTCTCTCTTTCTCTTTTCTTTCTCTCTCTTTCTCTTTCTCTTTCTTCTTCTTCTTCCCATTTCTTTCTATTTATTCTATTTATTCTATTTCTATTTCTATTTATTTATTTATTTATTTATTTTATTTTATTTTATTTTATTTTATTTTATTTTATTTTATTTATTTATTTATTTATTTATTTAAACTTTTATACCGCCCCATCCCCGAGGGGCCCTAAAGACATTATATTAATGCTGTGCACAATCCACCATTACTAAGTTCCAAAAAGTAACAGGAAATGACACACAAGGCATGCAAACCAGCATCTTCCTCATTTTATTCCTTGAAGTGGCATCAAGAGCTATCAGGCAAGGACAGCTATGTGAACGACTGTCGCCAAAGTTGATAAGGACCTGATTCACCATACGAATGTCTATGGCAGGGGTAGGGAACCTGCGGCTCTCCAGATGTTCAGGAACTACAATTCCCATCAGCCCCTACCAGCATGGCCAATTGGCCATGCTGACAGAGGCTGATGGGAATTGTAGTTCCTGAACATCTGGAGAGCCACAGGTTCCCTACCCCTGGTCTATGGTATGGATTCAGAGGCAATTCTCCGGCTTGGAACATGAAACATGATTTTGGTATGCACACGCTCAGCAGACAACAGACTAAATACAGAAAGCCACTGCATTGTGGTAAGCTCGGTTGTTTTTGCTGTGGTGTGGTGGCTAAGAGCAGTAGACGAAGCTGGGTTTGATTCCCCACTATTCCACATGAGTGGCGGACAGAGGCATATCTAGGGAAAATGGAGCCCGAGTGCAAAATCTGAATTTTCCTGCCCTCTCCCCCTGGTGCCCAGCTCTATCGCCAGGAGCCAGCAAGGTGCCCAGGTCTACCACTTCAAGCTGGGGCTGTGGTCCAGGTCTACTGCTTGGAGCTGGAGCAGGTGTCCAGCTCTACCACCCAGACCTGGCGAGGCGCCCAGGTCTACTGCCCAGAGCCGGTGAGAAACCAAAGTCTACTGCCCGGAGCCAGCAAGCGCAGCCTGGGCCAGGCGCCCCCCCCCCATGTGATTAGATGGTGTGCACCAGCGGACGTGTGATACCCCATGTCCCTCTGACTGATATGCTCTGGCTGATGGACTACCATGGCTACCAATCTTTATGGCTACCAATCTTGATCCTCTTTGATCTGAGATTGCAAATGCCTTAACAGTCCAGGTGCTCGGGAGCAACAGCCGCAGAAGGCCATTGCTTTCACATCCTGCACGTGAGCTCCCAAAGGCACCTGGTGGGCCACTGCGAGTAGCAGAGAGCTGGACTAGATGGACTCTGGTCTGATCCAGCTGGCTTGTTCTTATGTTCTTATGTTCTTATGTTCTTATGTTTTTATGACTCTCATCTGGAGAACTGGGTTTGATTTCCCTCTCCTCCACATGAGTGGCAGACTTTTATCTGTTGAACAGGGCTTGATTCCCCACCCCTCCAGCTGTTCCTTTTTTGCATTGGCTATTTCATCATTGCATTTTGCATGATTCTAACTTTTCAAATACGCAAACGTTCATTTGGATGATACTTCCAACATACCCAACCCTGGAATTGCACGCTTTCTGTTTAAAAGTTCTGCATCTTGATACTGTGAACCTTTTTGTGAACATTCAAAACGTCTCTGCAAATTTTTGGAGTGCTCTCCCCAAATCATCATGTTTGTGCGTGGGCTCTATTGGTGCCACATGCCTGCATGTTACGATATTCACTTCTGGGAATTGTCCCTAACTTTAATCCATCCCACACAGCAATTGGCATAGTCAAAAATTGCTTGGCGATTCAATCCTCTTCTTCAAACTAGCACTTCTGTGAGTGAGAAATTGATTTTTGATCTGGGTGGAGGGACGGTAATCATGCCAAATGTTGCATGGGGAAATCAATAAAAATAATTAACAGAATGGATGAAAATGGCCCAAATATGGAACTAAGGCTCCTTGGTCAGGTTGCCTGGTCATGGGTTTGAAGGCAATCAATGAAGGGTCAATTCTTGGAGTGTAAGGGATTATGGAGGAGAAGAAGAAGAAGAAGAAGAAGAAGAAGAAGAAGAAGAAGAAGAAGAAGAAGAAGAACAAGAACAAGAACAAGAAGAAGAAGAAGAAGAAGAAGAAGAAGAAGAAGAAGAACAAGAACAAGAACAAGAACAAGAACAAGAACAAGAACAAGAACAAGAACAAGAACAAGAAGAGGAGGAGGAGGAGTTTTGGATTTATACCCCACCTTTCTCTCCTGTAAGGAGTCTCAAGGTGACTTACGAACTTCTTTCCCTCCCTCTCCCCACAACAGGCACCATGTGAGGTAGGTGAGGCTGAGAGATTTTGGATGGTTCTGGGACTAGCCCCAGGTCATCCCGCAGATTTCATGCAGAGGAGCAGGGAAACAAATCCAGTCCAGGAAATAAGAATCTGCTGCTCGTGTGGAGGAGGGGGGAATCAAACTCAGTTCTCCAGATTAGTCCGCTGCTTTTAACCATTAGACCATGCTGCACTGTTCTGGGTTCAAGTCCAGTAGGAGCTTGGACAGCAACAAGACTTTAGGGGTGCAGAGGTGTAGCTTCAATGGGGCGCCCTGGGGACAAATGCCCCAGGGGGGCTGCTGTTGGGGCACCCCTCCCCCTCCCCCCTGCCAGCCCGGCCTGGCCCTGCCAGACTGCTCCTTCAGCCTCTGCCACCTGGTGCCCCTCAGCCCGTCCCACCAGGCCTGCCCTGCCAGGTAGCCTGGGCTCACCACCACCTAAGGACAGGTAAGTGGGGCATGGGAGCCGGGGCCCAGCAGAGGAGCAGCAGTGGCGTAGGAGGTTAAGAGCTCGTGTATCTAATCTGGAGGAACCGGGTTTGATTCCCAGCTCTGCCGCCTGAGCTGTGGAGGCTTCTCTGGGGAATTCAGATTAGCCTGGGCGCTCCCACACACGCCAGCTGGGTGACCTTGGGCTAGTCACAGCTTCTCGGAGCTCTCTCAGCCCCACCCACCTCACAGGGTGTTTGTTGTGAGGGGGGAAGGGCAAGGAGATTGTCAGCCCCTTTGAGTCTCCTGCAGGAGAGAAAGGGGGGATATAAATCCAAACTTCTTCTTCTTCCTGCCCCGCAGAAAGGCCAGGAGGGCCTGTGAGCCCTCCTGCCCCCACCCCAGCAACCCTCCCTGGCCCAGGGATCGAGGCCAACATGACTACCTTCCTAAAACAGTAACATTCTCTGTTTTAGCCAGCTCAATCCTTTGAGGGGGGATTAGACAGGCAGCTGGCAGCTGCATCAGCCTCTTAGGAGGAATGCAGAGGCACAGTAAGGAAGCAAAAACAAACAGAAAAATCACCAATGGCCCCAAACTCTTCATTCTATCCCAATGGGCCGCTCCTGGCTTTTTGCCTGCATAGGAGGCGACCAGCAAAAGGGGGTGTTCCTGGACTGAAAGCCCTCAGGAAGTGGACTAAAGTGGGTTCTGCCCCTGGGTACACCCCCGTCAGCACTGGCACGGGCTGCCACAGTGGGGGCGAGCAGGCCTGACGGCAGCATTTGCACCTGGGTACTGCAAAATAGCCCAGTGCCGTGGCGCCAGCTTTAGTGTCCCTCTCACCAACATAAGTGCCACTTACACCACCTGGACCAACAATGGCACCAGCAGCAAGGTCACCCTGGCTCCGAATATCTCCAGGTTTCCCCATTGTGGATTGCACTGCTGGTCTTTCTACATTTCCTGCCTTGCCATATCTCCTCCTTCCTTGGACTCTGGCAAGGGATGGGATGGTAGAATGGCCAAATCCAGGTTGGGAAGCTCCCAGAGTTTTAGGGGCGGAGCCTAGGGAGGATTAGGACTTCAGTGCGGGTACAATTGGGCCACCACAAAGAAGGTCCTCCAGTCATCCCCTACCCTTGAATGGAGCTATTAGGAAGTTTCCCCACCGCTGATGTGTTGGCCCCACCCCTTCCTTCGAGCACTTTTGCAAATTCAGGCACAAGAGCTGGAAACATTATGAAAAGAGAATCCCCCATTGCAGGGGAAACAGTACACTTGACTGGGAGCAGTAGATGGACAGTCCAGATCTTTTTGTTTGTTTATTGGCTCATGTGAAAAGAAGGGGTTAAAGGGGAACGAGGAAGTCAATTTGCTTAGTCCCTTTGGCAAACTAGAATCCATTCTGCTCCCAGCAGGTTTCATGCCTGACTGAGGACTTTATCCTGCATTTCTAGTAGTGAGAACTTTTGCTCTAGCCCAGGAATTCTCAATGTGGTTACAGTGGCTGCCATATTTCCCAGCAAGATCTTTCTGGCCCCCACTCCGTTCTTTTAGAAAGTGTATGGGGGAAAGGGAGGGTTTTGTCCAGCAAGGCTACCAGAGGCGCAACTGGGCCAAAGTGTGCCCAGTGGGCACTCTGTGTTTTCCGCCCCCCACCCCCCCACAGCACCCTGTCCAGAGGTGGGATCCAGCAGGTTCTCACAGGTTCCCAAGAGTAGGTTACTCATTATTTGTGTGTGCCGAGAGGGGGTTACTACTTGGTGATTTTGCCACGTGATTTTTGCCTGAGTGACGCCCCTCCTCTCAGCAGTAGCGCGCAGAACTTGAAGCAGTCTAGCAGGAGGTGCACCGGCGTGCGTGGCAGCCTGCGCCTGCGTGCATTCGTTTCCTGCCCAAGGACTGGCGCAGCAGCTGCGTCCTTGCCACAGCCCCGCCCCGGAATGCCCCACCCCCTGAATACCTGGCCACGCCCCCATCATGCCCCGGCCAGCCCCATTGGCGCAATGCCACAGTTTGAATCCCACCATCATGGGAACCTGTTACTAAAATTTTTGGATCCCACCACTGACCCTGCCCCCCGTCCCCCCTTACCTTAGTTTAGCCTGGAAAAGCTGCCTGTTCCCTACACTTCCCATGAGACTCTGGGTCTTGCAAGGTCTCCTGGGAAGTGTAGTTCCCACCAGGCTGTTTTCAGCCTGAAGAGAACATGCCTCTTCTCCAGCCTGCACTCTTTCACTAAGGTAAGTGTGTGGGGTGGGTTTTTTTGCAATTTTCCACCCCCAGGTGCATGCCCAGTGCAACGTGCCCCCCTGTCCCCTGATAGCTCTGCCTCTGAAGGATACTGACTGGCTGCACAGATTAAAAGGCATCCAGTGAAACAGAACTTCAGCTCAAAGTTACTATTAGAAGTTGTCCCTAACCTTGTTCCCTTGAAGAGTTACTATTACAGTTGTACCTAACTTTGTTCCCTTGAAGAGTTACTATTAGAAGTTGTACCTAACCTTGTTCCCTTGAAGAGTTACTATTAGAGTTGTACCTAACCTTGTTCCCTTGAAGAGTTGCTATTAGAAGTTGTACCTAACCTTGTTCCCTTGAAGAGTTGCTATTAGAGTTGTATCTAACCTTGTTCCCTTGAAGAGTTACTATTAGAAGTTGTACCTAACCTTGTTCCCTTGAAGAGTTACTATTAGAGTTGTACCTAACCTTGTTCCCTTGAAGAGTTGCTATTAGAGTTGTATCTAACCTTGTTCCCTTGAAGAGTTACTATTAGAAGTTGTACTTAACCTTGTTCCCTTGAAGAGTTACTATTAGAAGTTGTACCTAACCTTGTTCCCTTGAAGAGTTACTATTAGAGTTGTACCTAACCTTGTTCCCTTGAAGAGTTACTATTAGAAGTTGTACCTAACCTTGTTCCCTTGAAGAGTTACTATTAGAAGTTGTACCTAACCTTGTTCCCTTGAAAAGTTACTATTAGAAGTTGTACCTAACCTTGTTCCCTTGAAAAGTTACTATTAGAAGTTGTACCTATTAGAGTTGTACCTAACCTTGTTCCCTTGAAGAGTGACTATTAGAAGTTGTACCTAACCTTGTTCCCTTGAAGAGTTACTATTAGAGTTGTACCTAACCTTGTTCCCTTGAAGAGTTACTATTAGAAGTTGTACCTAACCTTGTTCCCTTGAAGAGTTACTATTAGAGTTGTACCTAACCTTGTTCCCTTGAAGAGTTACTATTAGAAGTTGTACCTAACCTTGTTCCCTTGAAGAGTTACTATTAGAAGTTGTACCTAACCTTGTTCCCTTGAAGAGTTACTATTAGAGTTGTACCTAACCTTGTTCCCTTGAAGAGTTACTATTAGAAGTTGTACCTAACCTTGTTCCCTTGAAGAGTTACTATTAGAAGTTGTACCTAACCTTGTTCCCTTGAAGAGTTACTATTAGAAGTTGTCCCTAACCTTGTTCCCTTGAAGAGTTACTATTAGAGTTGTACCTAACCTTGTTCCCTTGAAGAGTTACTATTAGAGTTGTACCTAACCTTGTTCCCTTGAAGAGTTACTATTAGAGTTGTACCTAACCTTGTTCCCTTGAAGAGTTACTATTAGAGTTGTACCTAACCTTGTTCCTTTGAAGAGTTACTATTAGAGTTGTACCTAACCTTGTTCCCTTGAAGAGCTACTATTAGAGTTGTACCTAACCTTGTTCCCTTGAAGAGTTACTATTAGAGTTGTACCTAACCTTGCTCCCTGAACATTTTGTGGTCAGCTCTGCCACCCATGACAGCCATTTTTCTGACAGCATTCACCTCTTGTGGCAGCCATTTTGTGATTGCGCCCTCTTCCAAGTTCAAATTCCAAAAGCGCCGGTGGGCTCAAACAGTTTGGAAACTCCTGTCCTAGCCAATATACTGTACTGGCATGGATCCTGCCATGGATAGGTCATGCCTCATATTCATGGAACAAGCATGGTATAGTGCCATGGTGGCGAACCTTTGGAACTCCAGATGTTGTGGACTACAATTCCCATCAGCCCCTGCCAGCATGGCCAATTGGCAGGGGGTGATGGGAATTGTAGTCCATAACATCTGGAGTGCCAAAGGTTCGCCACCACTGGTATAGTGGTTAGTAGCAATGGATTCTAATGTGGAAAACTGGGTTTGATTCCCCAGTCCTCCACATGAGTGGCAGACTCTTATCTGGTGAACTAGATTTGTCTCCCCGTACCTCCACATGAAGCCTGCAGGGTGACCTTGGGCTAGTCACAGTTCTCTCAGAACTCTTTCAGGGCCACCTATCTCACATCGTGTCCGTTGGGGGGAAAGGAAGGGAAATTGAGTTTGTAAGCCACTTTGAGGCTCCTTACGGTTGAGAAAAGTGGGGTATAAATCCAAACTCCTCCTCCTCCTCCTCCTCCTCTTCCTCCTCCTTCTTCTTGTTATGGAACTCCTATCTGTTGTTGTATCCCAGCCAAGTTAACAGAGCACTCTGCCAGTATATTGGAGGATCCACACCATTGCCTCCTAGTATATATAGATGGATGGTGGATTATAATGTTTCTTTATGCTCAAGAAAGGCATATTGGCACCTGACTCCCCCCCCCTCATCCCCCCCCCAAGTTAGTTTATCACAAGCCTCTTTCTTTCCAAAATTGCTCTGCTGTTCAAAAAAGCAGCGCAGGGATCAGGCGAGAGAGATGCTCATATGGAAAACTCATGTGGGGACAACAACATGTGTTTACCAGTTGAATCCCCCCCCCCCTCTGGCTGCTTGCCTGCCTAAACCCCACACTTCATTTGCAAGTTCCACTTTCCAGACTGCAACAGATTTCACCATAGTGAGCTACTGGATGCAGAGAGACGAAAATATTCCCTTCTTTCCATTGTTTACCAAAGACCAGAAACTCCGTTGGCATTGAAATGAGGGTGGCGTGCTCCGTGGATGCTGTTGTTTTACTCCGGGCTGCACATTGCGAGATGTTTAGGAGAGTGCAGAGTCACTGAGCCATTCTGCACTCCAGCTCCAATTTTGGATGTTAAGTTTTTCAGAAAAATGGCTCGGAGGGAGGTGGCGGGCCCTCCGCGCTCATGAAAACCCAACTCCTGTGGCAGGCGCTGATGAGCAGAAATTGGAACCTGAAGGCCTTCCAAAACCCAAATCCACAAAAATGGCCCTTGGTTTATGAGGGATGTGTTCCCCTCGCCCCCCGGAGCCCGATGTACCCAGTGATGTGACAACAGGCCACTGAATATCAACGAACAATGATAAAAAATTCCTTCAAAGTCAACCTGGACTCTGCCTCTCCCCAAATAGTTGCTCTTTCAGACATCAACAGAGAATTGTCTCGCATACGCAAGTTGCAACCACACCGAGGCCCAGGAGTGTCCTGCAATTTGTACCCCAGCCTCAGTGAGAGACGTCCACTAGCCAAACCGGACAAGGTGCCTAATTGATTTGAACCGGGTCTCTTATTCTTTATTAAAAAGCCATCTCAAATGGAGGGGCGGGGAGAGAGGGGAGAGGAAGGAGAGGGGTGGGGGGGAAGAGAACGAGAGCAGCCCCCCCTTCTCCTCTGAAGGAAGCAGCAGTGTCTCCTTGCTGAACGACAACCCTCAGGATACAGCAGTTGTCTTCAAATCTGTGACCATAAAAAATCATTATCTCTGTGAAATACAGCAATTTGGGAGATAATCAAACAGTGACCAGGGGGCAGAACTGCCAATCTGAAGGATTATGCTCAGCGCACGCTTGATTCCGTCTGACCTTCCTCGAAGCCAGCTGTCAGCTTGGCAAAAGCGCGCATGGATCAACTCGGGGCACATTCATTAGACTGTCTTCGGCTGAAGGAGTCATTTGCATAAAACCCCAGCTTTCTTAATTAGTAGTTCATTTTTCCCTTGACTTATTTTGCGGCGGAGTTGGGCCTTTTATTTATTTATTAAACCCTCAGTGAAACAGGAAAATATGGAGGGCGGGAGGGGGGGGTTGTTTGTTTTTTAACCGAGGGGGCGGGCGACAAAAGAAATAATTAAGTTGGCAATAATTATCCCATTAACTTTTTTTTTTCTTTTTCCCGGGGACGGAGTGGTAACAAAAGACGAGAAGACGACTTTAGGGAAAAAAATGGGACAATGTTGTATTCAATGTGCATTCTCTGATCAATTAAAGTGGTGAATGGCTGCACTTGGCTTAGTCTGGAAAGAATAAAGAAGCGCTGTTTATTTTTATAATTTCCCAAGCACACCTTGATGGTTGAACTAGCATTCTAAGGATCAGCATGAGAAATGACAGGGTGCCCCCCGCCCCAAAACCCAGAGAATCCAGAAATGCATCCCCTTCCTTCAGAGCAATGTTGTATCTGTGATGAAGGAGTCACCAGGAGAAATAAATACATACATAAATAACTTCAAAGAGACAAATTAGCCAGCTAATAGAAAGGCACTTAGAAAGCATCTGTCTCTCAGAACGCTTATTGCCAGACCTCCCTTCAAGAAAGAATGCAGGAGAGAAGTAGGGTGTTGAACAAATGTTACCTTGCTCCGTTGCCCTCTTGGACTACAGGACAACCCCAAAGTTCCCTCCTCGGTCTCGAACACCACTTCATTTTGTTTTGCATTTGGGTGCAAGAGCTAGGCAAAAAAAATAAATCTGTGCTTTCTCAAGTATAAATTAGTCACTTGACATTGAAACAATCCCCCAAATGAACTGGAACTAAGAAATTTAACGGAACCAGCATCAAATCAGAGAACGCCAGCAGAACAGGCTAATGGGTGAAAGAAACAAAGTCCCTTTCCGCACAAGTCGCCTGAAAGGTTGGCAAAACATTTCCGATCTCGTTTGTTCGCACTCACCCCTTTGAAACATTTTGGGCCCTCCATGAGGGTTTCTCTCTCTCTCTGTGTCTTTTTGTCTATTTGTAGAATTGATGCCTTGAAGACTCGATGCATGGATTCTCTGTTGCTGTGTGTAATCGATGCTTCAAAGATTTAATCACATAAAAAAAAACACAGCACTGACGAAAATAAAGAGGTGAAGGGGATGGAGTGAGCTCAGGAGTGAGATGGAGTGAGATGGAGTGAGAGAGTCCTCCCCCAATGGGTTTTGTATTGTCCTACACCCGTGTTAGTTTGCCTGTGCAGAACCAGCCTGTGAAACATTATAACTGGGCAAAAACACTTCTAGTGATTCCCCCTAACATCCGAACCCATTGGCCGAGGAGAGTTACCTCCTCCAGTTGCCTGGGAATCCTGTACAGGCGAAGCAAAACTGACTGGAGCACCTTAAAATGCAAATCCTGATTTTTCTGAATTTGTTTGGGGGGGGGGGGCAAATACTGGTATTCTGGAAAACCCCAATATCCCTCCAGATACCTCAATCAAATATGAAAAATACAATTAAAGGGTCACTCGGATACATCTTTAGATAGGAAATATCCAAATGCCCATCCCCAGAGGGCACTGATTGTCTCAGGTTTGCTCAAGATGCAAACTTCCCCTTGCCCCAGTAATAGAGTCGCCAAATCAGGTTTCAAAAATTCCTGGAGATTCGGGAGGGGGGGGACCTGGGAAAGGTGGGATTTCAGGAAGGGAGGGAGCTCCACAGGGTTGTTGTGGCCTAGCGACCATCTTATCTATTGTGAAATTATTGTGCAGAGTTATGGATTGCAATAAGAAGGTATATTTGATTCCCTAAAACTGGAAGAATTGGAATGGGTTGGAAAATAACTGGTCTCTGAAGAAGCATGCAAGAACAGCATGCAATGGTAGTTTATCTGGGCACCAGGACCGGAGCAAGGGAAACAGCACCCGGGGCACGAGTGCGCTGCGCTCCTGCCACGCTCCTGGAATGCCCCACCACACCCACACACCGGTGTGCACCCGGTGCATCATGTGCACCCCCCTGTCCCCTAGGTGCTACACCACTGGCAGGCGGTCATCTGTTACCACAGAATACATCTTTTCAACTATTATCCTCAAAGAATTGTTATTAAGACTTCTAAATGACTGATATTAGAACTCTTTTTGTGTATGGCTTTTGGTTTATGTTAGATTACATTTTATTTCTGATAGCTATAGGTATTGGTTGTGTGGTTTCATGATTGATGGATGAAATTTAAAGGTACAGGTTTCCTACGGGTTATTACATTCTTTCCCTATCACATGGAGTCATGGAAGTGTAGCTGGGCTATTGTTGATGCTTGAATTTTTTTCTGGAGCAGCAGTGGCGTAGGAGGTTAAGAGCTCATGTATCTAATCTGGAGGAACCGGGTTTGATTCCCAGCTCTGCCGCCTGAGCTGTGGAGTCTTATCTGGGGAATTCAGATTAGCCTGTACACTTCCACACATGCCAGCTGGGTGACCTTGGGCTAGTCACAGCTCTTCTGAGCTCTCTCAGCCCCACCCACCTCACAGGGTGTTTGTTGTGACGGGGAGGGGCAAGGAGACTGTAAGCCCCTTTGAGTCTCCTGCAGGAGAGAAAGGGGGGGATATAAATCCAAACTCTTCTTCTTCTTCTTCTTCTTCTTCTTCTTCTTCTTCTTCTTCTTCTTCTTCTTCTTCTTCTTCTTCTTCTTCTTCTTCTTCTTCTTCTTCTTCTTCTTCTTCTTCTTCTTCTTCTTCAGCTGTCATTTCTCCAATGGAACTGATCTTGGGAGTCTGTAGAACTCCAGGTCCCAGCTGGAATTTGGCAACACTGGCCATCACTCAAACCAACCTACCTGAGAAGGTGATGTCACTTCCAGCACAAACTGGAAGTGACATCGTCCCATTGATACCAATACAGCAGAGCTGGGTTTTGCGTATTTTAGCTGTCCCCTTTGATTCACACATCTGGAATGGTCTAAAATTTAAAATAAGATATGCTTACAAGTTCCCTATTGGCCAAGCAATGCCTCTGGAGTGATGTAGACCTGCTTTCTGCCCCTGTTTTCAGGACGGGGGCTCCAGGTATCTCTCATAGTCAGGGGATCCCCTTCCTCTGTGCCCGCCCTCCCCACTGCCAATCAGCTGGCCAGTGGGAGACCTAAGGCAGCAGGGGAGGCCCAGCCCAGTGTCTCAACAAATTGCCAGCGATCAGGTGACATCACTTATGGCAAACACTGAAAGTTACATCATCCTACCGCCACCAGTGCAATGGAGTTGTGTTATATGCATCTTATGTTCAAAATTTCTCTCCTGTTTTCCTAAAGTACATTGTGCTTCTTTGGAACTGAGCCCCAAACCACAAATATCTACTTTCCATTGTAGTATGAAAGACTGAGAAATATCCTTTCACAGTCAAATCCTGCTGCCTGAATTAGTATAATTGTTTTGTTTTTCCTTTTGTCTCCCAGTTTTAAATAGCATTTGAATCTGACGGCCGCTTAACTCTATTATTTCTTTTTCTCTCCCGGCTAACTAATGAGAATAATTACTGAAATATTTTTCAGTGTGAATTATCTACTAAAGGCTAAAATGAAAGCACAGATCTCGTTCTCAGCGGAAGGGGAGAAATGCCAGCTTGGCCAAGAATTGAAATCCCTGAATTAAAATAAAAGGATTTTTAAAAATCATTTACTAAGGTCTTCAGTCAATTCACTAGTTTTTATTAGCGTTGAAATAACATTTGGGCAAGATTATATTGCAGATCTTTTTTTAATATGGATATTTAAAGGCTGACAATTAAAAAGCTTCTGTTAATATTCTGATGGCTTCTAACCAGAAGCTGAGAAGTATCCGTGTTGCGGCTGTGTGCTAGAATAGCAAGTGTCTAGGATGGCTCACAGACCCCTTTCAGTATACTTTGCAATGCTGCTACTGCCAGCATAGGTGATCTTGACATACAACCTATCTCAGTCTTGGTAGACCACAAACTGAACGTGAGTCCGGAGTGTGAGGTGGCAGCCAAGAAAGCCAATGCGATTCTGGGCTGCATCAAGAGGAGTATTGTTGGGGTGAGCCAGCGAACCCGGCAGAGCTTCAGACAGAGCACGGGAATGCCTGTGCCATCTGTTGCCCTCTGGGCAAGCTGACTCACCAGTCACAAGACCCCCGTGACTCACGGGTCACCAGGTGTCCTGGACAAAGGGACAAAAGGGGCATACCCCCAGGTATTGATTAGGCCCAGACAGGAACGTTTCCTCCCGCACGTACGCAGCCCCTATGATTCATGTATTGCAAAATATTCCCCCGTTCTCCCGCCTTCCCGAAAACCCTAATAAAAGGTGCCAGGGACACCAGTTTGGCAGAGTAGCTACAGAGTAGCCAGATCCATGGATCACGCTGCCACTGGCTTCTCTCTACCAGATGATATCGCTGCGTCCCGTCTCTTCATTGCATCGCCCGTGATGACTTCAGAGTATAGTGTCTAGATCAGTGGTGGCGAACCTTTGGCACTCCAGATGTTATGGACTACAATTCAATTGGCCATGCTGGCAGGGGCTGATGGGAATTGTAGTCCATAACATCTGGAGTGCCAAAGGTTCACCGCCACGGGTCTAGATCGAGGGAAGTAATAGTACCACTCTATTCTGCATTGGTCAGACCTCACCTGGAATACTGTGTTCAGTTCTGAGCACCACAATTCAAGATGAATATTGACGAATTGGAATTGGTCCAAAGGAGGGCAACCAACATGGTCAAAGTTCTGGAATCCATGCCCTACAAAGAGACTTAGTATG
Organism: Sphaerodactylus townsendi; assembly: GCF_021028975.2. NCBI lineage: Eukaryota > Metazoa > Chordata > Lepidosauria > Squamata > Sphaerodactylidae > Sphaerodactylus > Sphaerodactylus townsendi. Next base: position 195,819,103 of record NC_059425.1, read on the forward strand.
TTTAGTCTGTAGAAGAGAAGATCAAGGGTTGATATGATAGCCATGTTGAAATATTTGAAGGGATGTCATGTTGGTGAGGGAGCAAGCTTGTTTTTTGCTGCTCGAGAGACTAGGATAAAGAGTAATGGGTTCAAGGTACAGGAAAGGATTCCACCTAAACATAAGGAAGAACTTCCTGACCGTCAGGGCTGTTCAACAGTGGAATATACAGCCTCCAAGTGGATTGGAGTCTCCTTCTTTGGAGGTTTTTAAGCAGAGGCTGGATGGCCATCTGTCAGGAGTGCTTTGATTGTGCATTCCAGCACGGCAGGGGGTTGGACTTGATGGCTTTTGTGGTCTCTTCCAGCTCCATGATTCTATCTAGGGCATCCCGTGGGGTTCTGGAACACTGCCATGAATCCCAGCATGGGAAAAAAGCCATTGTTGCTTGTCACCAGTCAGGGTGATCAAGGTGGGCATCCACATATGCTGAGAGGGGCTGTTGCCGGGGCCAACGGCTTCCAGCAGGGCTCACGATCACAGATCCCCTCCCCCATCTTGGAATGCCAGGGAGGACCTGGGGGTTCATTTATTCATTCATTTAGTTAATTTATACCCTACCCCTTACTTTCGACTCAGGGATCCTTTGGAATTATTGCTCATGTCCAGACTGCAGAGACCCGTTCCCCTGGAGAAAATGAATGCTCCAGAGAATGGATTCTATGACAATGTAGAAGAGAAGAGTTTGGATTTATATCCCAGCATTCTCTCCTGTAGGAGACTCAAAGGGGCTGACAATCTCCTTGCCCTTCCCCCCTCACAACAAACACCCTGTGAGGTAGGTGGGGCTGAGAGAGCTCCGAGAAGCTGTGACTAGCCCAAGGTCACCCAGCTGGCGTGTGCGGAAGTGCCCAGGCTAATCTGAAATCCCCAGATCAGCTTCCACAGCTCAGGCGGCAGAGTTGGGAATTAAACCCGGTTCCTCCAGATTAGTTACATGAGCTCTTAACCTCCTATGCCACTGCTGAGAAGAGTATTAATTTATATCCCGCTTTTCTCAACCGTAAGGAGTCTCAAAGCAGCCCACAAACTCCTTTTCCATCCTCTCCCCACAGCCAGAGGTGGAACGAGGGGAAACTGTGCCCGGGGCGCATGCGTCCCCTGAGACCCTGCTGCGGCATCCCCTACCCGGCCACAGAACGCTCCCAGAACACGAACGCCCCTGCCAGGGCCTGGTCACACCTCTGCCACTGCTTCGCTTGGGGCGTCATGCCCCCCCTGTCCCGTGGACACTACGCCACTGCCCACAACAGACAACTTGTGAGGTAAGTGGGGCTGAGAGAGTCCAAAGAAAACTGTGACTGCCCCAGGATCCTGTTAAAGGAGTAGGGAATCAACCTCACTTCTCCAGATTAGAGCACGCTGCTCTTAAGGACTACACCAGAGGTTCCAAACCTTTTCTCACTTGCGTACCCCTTGGCAACGCATTTCCCTAAAATTGTGCCCCTATAATAGCAATGTGGGTATCTATTTTATTCAGATACCCACAAATACTCTGGTCTGTACCCCTGGGGGTACATGTACCCCAGGCTGGGAACCACTGTACTATGCCCTGCTAGCTCCCCACTACACCCCACTCAGTATCCTGTCCTCCCAAATCTCCAGGAGCTTCTGGATGGGGCAACCCTGCCTGCCATCCCCTGACACTGGACAGGGAGGAAATAGCAATCCTACCCCCACCTGCACACCTTCCTTGCCACAAGTCCATGTTCCTTTCACTGCCCCTTTTTCTCCACTGCCCCTGCTCCCAGCTTCCCAGTATTGATGGGTTATTCCATGTGGATATTGGCTCTTTTTGGCATCCGTGGAAGATGCATGCAACAGGCAGTGCTGTTAGGAGAAGAAGCAGAAACAGCAGAAGCAGCAGAAGAAACAGAAGAAGCAGAAGAAGCAGCAGAAGCAGAAGAAGCAGCAGCAGCAGCAGCAGAAGCAGCAGAAGCAGAAGAAGCAGAAGCAGAAGCAGAAGCAGAAGCAGAAGCAGAAGAAGAAGAAGAAGAAGAAGAAGAAGAAGAAGAAGAAGAAGAAGAAGAAGAAGAAGCAGCAGCAGCAGCAGCAGCAGCAGCAGCAGCAGCAGCAGCAGCAGCAGCAGCAGCAGAAGCTCAAGTACATTGTCTATCCAAGCATGGACCATGAAGGACCATGTGGGATAACCAGGCGTTGTCTTATACTTTTTATGGTTTGTGGGTTTGTTGTTGTAGAGGGACTGGCAAATGATACTGAGACAACTGAGTGGCCTCTACCAAAGGCCTGGTGGAACAGGTCCATCTTGCAGGTCCCGTGGAACTCTTTGAGGTCCCCAAGGAGGCCCTGAATTGTCAGCCTTGAAGCAAAAAAGAAGCAAGGAAAAATCCCTGGCTCTGGCTTTCTTTTTTTTTTTAGAGGCTGATCAAGACATGCGCCTCTTACGGGGACCAGGAACCACCAGAAGGCTCTTATTGGAGTACCGTGAAATATGGGATAAGGCAGGTCCACAGATGGGATGGTCCCAGACCACTTAGGGCCTCCTGTGCATCCATGTCAGGGGAATGGGATCCCAATCTTGATTACGGACCGTTCATGTTTTCCAGTCCTCTGTTTTGCACTGTGTTTTGCCCATGTCCACACACTGAGGGATAAATAAAGGCACTGAAATGTGACAATTCCATGTAGATCCCACCGAAATAAATGCAGGTTGTGCAGTGGCGTAGGAGGTTAAGAGCTTGTGTATCTAATCTGGAGGAACCGGGTTTGATTCCCCGCTCTGCCGCTTGAGTTGTGGAGGCTTATCTGGGGAATTCAGAATAACCTGTACACTCCCACACACGCCAGCTGGGTGACCTTGGGCTAGTCACAGCTTCTCGGAGCTCTCTCAGCCCCACCTACCTCACAGGGTGTTTGTTGTGAGGGGGGAAGGGCAAGGAGATTGTAAGCCCTTTGAGTCTCCTGCAGGAGAGAAAGGGGGGATATAAATCCAAACTCTTCTTCTTCTTCTTCTAAATTTTCTGCCGAACTGTGGTCTAGGCACGTTGTTAGACAGGATGACAGCAACAGGGTTATTGTTGGTTATTGGAGAATATGTCCTGATCTAGGAGCCTTATCTATTACACTTTCCTCCCCTGAGTGATGGAGTCAGCTTCCCAATACTATTAAAGAAAGAAACAGGCAGGGACGAGAAATATGTCCTTGAAAGTTTCCGGATAGTTCCTTCTCTGTTATCAACAGAGTTCCTTTTCTCTTCTACTTATTCCATTACCCTGATGTTGGCAGATTGCATAATCCTCCAAAGAAATAAATAAACCGGTCACCCTTCCCGCTACCTAAATACCATTACCTGAAATTTCTCTGAAACATTAAGACTTCAAAAGGGTTAATTAATTGCATTAGCGGTGTCATTATCCTGGCAAAGTTCTGCCCGGAGGGGGTGTGTATCCATTCAACTGCAGAGTTGGGGGAAAAAAAGCTGTGTCCTTCGTTCATGAAGGAAAATTTATCAGACATTAAGAGCCGGTCATTAGCAGAACCTATTGCTTATCCTTTATCAGGCTGGAGAGGATCTGGGGAAATCGCAGAAACGAGGGCAGAACAGTTTGAAGCCACGGCTTGAATTGGGCAGAACTTGTTCCGCGCACACTGGACGAAGGTTCCGATCCTTCAAGCCACGTTTTTACAGCCCTTCCAATAGGCAAGGTGCAAATGTTGTGACGTGTGTTCAAGAAAGACTTAAATGGACCACGTGTAGACTATGTTAGCCTTGATCTGCATGGCTCAGGCTACCCTGCTCGCATCAGATCCTGGCAGCTAAGCTGGGGCCGGCCTGGTTGTGTCGTAGTCATAGGCAGGCCCTCAGGAGCCAAAGAGAGGCCAGAAACAGGTCTTAGCAGGTTCAGTCGTTTAATGAATACACAGAGCCAGGAACCAAGACAAGGCTAGAAACAGTGACTTGCGAACTAAACCACAGTGTTGGTGCCACAAGCTAGCTCAGCTGCTACCTCTCTGTTATGGCCAGCTTGCCATTTACTAGTGCCGTGGTGGTGAACCTTTGGCACTCCAGATGTTCTGGACTACAATTCCCATCAGCCCCTGCCAGCATGGCCACAGCACTAGTGCAACAACCACTTGCAGCCGGGTTACTTTAGTCTGGCTCCTGCAAAGACTCTGCATCTACTCTAGCTTGCCCCATAGCTGCTAACCTGCTGCTGGATCTCCTTTGCTGTAAACGAGCACACAGTCTCCTCCTCCTCCTCCTCCTCTCCCTCCTCTTCCTCCTCCTCCTCCTCCTCCTCCTCCTTTTCCTCTTCTTCTTCTTCTCCTTCTTCTTCTTCTTCTTCTTTAAATAATTGTTGTAAAATGCTTCCAGGAATGATAATGGGGGACAACGGGATGTAAATATAATGGATGAAGGTCACGGCTGAATGGCAGTAGTGTTGCGCCAAGTGGGCGGTGGGGTGCGTGATGCACCGGGCATGTGCCCCTGTTGGGGGCGTGGCAAGGGTGTTCTGGAGGTGGGGTGGGAGTGGATGGGGCGTGGCAGTGTGGATGGGGGCGTGGCGGCAGCGCAGGTTGCACACGTGCCCGGGCACAATTCCCTCTCGCTCCACCCCTGCTGAATGGTATTACCTATGCTGAATAATAAACGTGATTATTTAGAAATCTAGAATCCTTTCATTTTCTTTTCTTCCCGTTCATTCTTTAAAAGCCACAGGAGGCTGAGATAGGGAGATCCACATCTGGTGAGGCGAGCAGATATTGGCCTGGCATTTGGTGCTTGCTTTCAAGGACCTTCCAGAGCAAAGCGATTGATCAAAGTGTCTACAACTCATTCATCTTCCTTCCCACTGAAATGTTTCTGATAGTTGGCCAACTTGTGCCTTTTCCCGTGTACATTCTCCTTGCTAAATTTCACTGTGCTAGGGTGGCCCAGCTTAATTGGATCTATTGCAATGAATAAATGTATAAAATATGTAATTAATTAATATCCAACATCTAATTAATATCCATTTTAATTAATCCTTCCCTTGATAAAAAGTGTTTATACTCTACCTTTCTATAGTCCACATTCAAGGCAGGTTACAACATACAATAAAAATCAACACAGCACAATAACCCATACAACACAATAAAATCCCATACAATAAAATACGATAAAATCACACAATATCATAAAAAATTAAAAATACAATAAAATACTTCTGACATCCCTAAATCATTGGCTGCTATGATGAATAAAATGTCATTCGGCGTATATCTTGGCTGCTGCATCTGCTATGTCTGAAGTTACCTTAACCTGGACTGCTCCTCTAACATTTTGGTTTATTCAGTATTTAAACCCCTAAATTTTGTTTTAGTTTAGGAAAAGATATAAATAATATATTTTAAAATAATATTTTATTAATTTTCTCAAATATAGTTTAAAAACAATTATAGAAAGAGGAAAAAGAAAGTACAGTATGCATATACTCTCTCTCTCTCTCTCTCTCTCTCTCTCTCTCTCTCTCTCTCTCTCTCTCTCTCTCTCTCTCTCTCTCTCTATATATATATATATATATATATATATATATATATATATATATATATATATATATATATATATATATATATATATATATATATATATATATATATATATATATATATATATATATATATATACACACATACACACACACACACACACATACATACATACATACATACATACATACATACATACATACATATACACACACACACATACATATACATGCATACATACATACATACATATAGATACACATATACATATACATACACATACACACACACACACACACACACATACATACATACATACATACATACATACGCATACACACACACACACACACATACATATACATATACATACACATACACATACACATACACACACACATACATACATACAAACACACACATACATATACATATACATATGCATACACACACACACACATACATACATACATACATACACATACACACACACACACATACATACATACATACATACACACACACACATACATATACGTATACATATATACACATATACATACATACATACATACATACATACATACATACACATACATACATACATACACACACACACATACATATACATATACATATATACACATATACATACATACATACATACATACATACATACATATATATATATACATACACATACATATGTGTGTGTGTGTGTGTGTGTGTGTGTATTAACTCATTGGATATTAGAATTACAACACAAATATCATTAAGAGAAAACATTACACAGTTTCAAAATTCATTACCTTCTAACCTTCAGTTCCAAAACAACTATGAGTATCTAGTAAGCAGTTATTTATATCTTAACCAATAACTAATTAATATTCTTACTATTATCCTTACATAATCAATTCAGCCTTGTTTAAGAAATACAGTTCCCATTTTTCATCAAACTCCTGTTTTGACCATCTGATTACCAGATTTGTTAATTTGGTCGTTGTTGCATATTTTCTAGCTTTATTTTCCCAAAGTTCTGTGTTCTGTACAACAATTCCCCTTGCAGCTGTTAATAAGTGCCGACATAGTTCATTAAGCTTCTTTGGAAGGTTTTCAGGCAAAACACCTAACAGCATAGTTTTAGCAATAAGGAAATGTTTGTGTAAGTATTTTTTTGTGTTTTCATATGTACTTCTATCCAGTACTTCTTGATGTTTTTACATGTCTAGGAAAGATGTAGTTTGGGTGTTTATTTCCTTAATTTATGCTCCACTTTTCCATTCCTAACACTTCTGTCGTGCTTGCTCTCCGGTGGAATCAGTTCACATAATCGGACATTAGTTATTTAATGAAGATATTGCATATGAAGGATGCTTTGGGGGAAACCAACATTGTCTGAACTAGAGAATGTGTTCCCTAGGAAAGGAAGACCTTTCCTCCTTCCAGAAGCAAAGCAGAAGTTTAAACTGATGGAAAATCCATAATTATTGGATAGATTGACAAGCACGGTGAAGTAGTTATTGTCTGCTAAAGTTCAGAAAAAGACCCGAACCCTGTGTTGTGGCTAGCTAGGGGTGAATGGCTGAAATTAATATTGTCTGACGTCTGATGGTTGGTGGTAGGTGAATAATGAATTTGATGAATAGTATTGTTCTTACCATACATCAAGGGAACCACTGACCATATAGGAAAACTGATGAAGAAACATAACCTACAAACAATCTACAGACCCACTAAGAAAATTCAACAAATGCTACGTTCAGCAAAGGATAAGAGGGGTCCTCTAGCTACTGCAGGAGTTCACTGCATACCACATGTAGCTGTGGACAAGTCTACATAGGGGAAATCCACTCAAACGCGAAGCGCTCAGACATCAGAATTACAAAGAACACGAAAGGCACCATGCAGACTATTTCAGCCAGGAAAAAATCAGCAATAACAGAACACTTGATAAAACCAACCTGGACACAGGAATATTATTTGAAAAACACAGAAATTTTGGACCACTCTGACAACCACTAATGTCCAGACTACACAGAGAAGCCATTGAAATTCACAAGAAGCACATGGACAACTCTCCTTCTAACAGGAAGGAAGAGATAGAGTACGGTATGGGGCGGTATAAAAGCCTCTAGAAATAAATAAATAAATAAATAAAATAAATAAATAAATAAATAAATAAATAAATAAAGAATAAAAAAATGAACAGAATTTGGCTGCCAGTGTTGAAAAACTCTAGAATCCAGAGACAGTGACTAATCAGCTCCACTGGACAAACACAGGACAACTATAGACAATAGCAACCAAGGGAAACAAAGACCAGGATACTTCTATTCAGATGCATTCACCTATTGGCCTTGCTATCTTCATTGTGACTCCCAGGCTACGAGACTTTCTTTGTGACTCCTTAAGCATTCCAGGCTACTCTATTCAGAGGGCCTCACCTTTTGACCTCACAGTATATATATTCCACTTGCTTTCCGTTCCTACCATCAGATCCTCTGAAGATGCCAGCCACAGATGCAGGCGAAACGTCAGGAGAGAATGCTGCTAGAACACGGCCATGCAGCCCGGAAACCACACAGCACCCCAGTGATGAATAGTGCTGCATTTCTTACAAAGGGTTGTGGTTTTCTTTTGCCATTGCCTGCCATTGGTCTTCCTTGGAGGCCTCCTATCCAAATGCCGACCAGGATCAACCAGGCTTAGCTTCCAAGATCTGATGGGACCAGGCTAGCCTGAGCCATCCAGGCAAGGGCAGGAGGAGGTCAGGGTGGGCAAAATTGGCATGCAACCAACCCCAAAAGGGCAAAGCTTTTCTTATGTAGGCTCCGCTGGGTGGGCTTAGTCAAGGCGTTAAAAATAGGTAAGTTTCTCCCAGACAGCCCCTTCTCCTGGACACCGATTATAGATTCCAAACAACAACAGGAGAATAGGCATTTGGGAACCTATGCAGGAAACTCCACAATGCAAGTGTTTTCCCCCCAGGGATTTGAAGATGCTGCTGTCCATCAAGTTACAGTTCCATCAGAAGAGTTCTAGTCTCTTTAGTACACATTCCCAAGTTATCTTCTGATAGAGCTGACAGTCAGCGTGGTGTAATGGTTTAGAACAGGTGGGCTCTAATATAGAAAACCGAGACTGATTCTGCACTTCTCCATGTGAGCAGTGGATTCTTATCTGGTGAGCTGGATTTGTTTCCCAGCTTCTGCATTTCTGTTGGGTGACCCTGGGCCAGTCACAGTTCATTCAGAACTCTCTCAGCCCCACCTAACTCACAAGGTGAAAGGAGTTTGTAAGACACCTTGAATCTCCTTACAGGAAGAGGAGGAGGAGGAGGGGTTTAGATTGATATCCCATCTTTATCTCCTGTAAGGAGACTCAAGGTGGTTTACAAGTTCCTTTCCCCTCTTCTCTCCACAACAGACACCTTGTGAGGTAGGTGGGGCTGAGAGAGCTTCGAGAGAACTGTGACTAGCCCAAGGTCACCCAGCAGGAATGTAGGAGTGCAGAAACACATCTGGTTCACACCAGATAAGCCTCTGCCACTCAGGTGGAGGAGTGGGGAATCAAACCCAGTACTCCAGATTAGAATCCAGCTGCTCTTAACTACTACATCACACTGACTCTCAAGAAAGGTGGGACCTAAATCCAAACTCTTCTTCTTCATCATCATCATTATCTTGTGTCAACATTGATGAGTTATCCCATTTTTTACCTCAAGCAACACTGTGCAGTTAGATAAGCTACATGCAGTCATGAAAACCTGTGCTGTTGGGTCCCAAACCAATTTCCCACATAAAATAATATTTCAGCTAAAGACAGTTGCGTATTCTGTATTCTGTCATCCTAAACAGAACTGTGGAACGACATGGGTTATTGAGTAGTTAATAACCTCACGCTCTAAATCTTGTATTGGGACACTAACAGGGCACTCCTAAATAGAGTTACATATTTTCACATTCGTTGAAGTCAAGACAGTGCAGCTTTGCTTAGGATACTTCAGATGGTGCAGCTTTGCTTAGGATACTATTGCTACATATTCTGCGCAGGGTAAAGGGAAGGGCAGAAAGCGGTGTTCGGCCCTGCATCTTTGCGTCCGCCTTCATCCTTCATTCCCTGCCCTTTTTGGCAAGAAAATTTATTGTAGGGGAGACAAATGAAATATTAAGCATGAATATTGCAAAGTGCCTTTTTTGTTTCACTTGGAGATGATGGATGACCCCTGGTTAGTACCTGTTGAAGTTCTCGGACTGATAAATCAACCTTTCCACTTGACCTGGGGCTGTCGTCTCACCCTTTCATTTAATGTTGACCATTTTCTTTTCTTTTTAAATAAATGGTTTCAGCTTGATTTAAAACAAAGCAAAAGAAAAAAATAAATGGATGATTTTTTTTTAAAAAAAAAAGCAGGGAAAATGGCAAGTAACTTGGTACGTCAGAACGTAATAATTATAGCCAGGGTTGGCAGCTCTGGGTGGGGAAATATTGGGAGATTTTTTTGGGGGGAGGAGCCTGAGAGGGTGGGGTTCAGGGAGGGGTGGGGCTTCAGCAGTGTACTATGCCACAGACTTCTCCCTCCAAGGCCGCCATTTTGTACAGGGGAACTAATCTCTGTTTCGTGGAGATTAATATAAAAGTGGGAGGCTGCCAAGTGCATCTTGGGAACGCAGATGAGCTAATGTAACCCCCATGCTCAGAAAGGGTTGACCCAGTAAGGGGTGGAGACTCAAAGCAGCAAGAAGCTGCAGCAGACCTCATGTGTAGTTTGGAGGAGACAAGGCTACCAGACTCGGACCTTGATTGGTATGAGCCCTTAACACCTTGTTAAGGTAACTGCAATGTTGTTGGGAACTACTGGGAAGGTAGTTGTTTATTTGTTGCTAGGTTGTAAATGTTGGAGTTTATTGTTTCAGGGTTTCTTTTTGTGGTTGTAATGGGTGAGAGTTCTCCTGGAAACCTTCATCCTGTTGAATCCTGTTCACCAAGCCCTTGGAGTCTTCAGGAGCCAACCCACTTGCAAAGAAGAATTGGACTTGGCAGTATCAGTAGACTGTAAATATAAGGACTTGAAAATGCAACCTGAACAGGGCCTTGAAGTGTGATGTTAAACATTTGATGTTTGATGTTATATGTTCAGAAAGTAAACCATTTTGTTTTTAAAAATTGTTGTTGCAAACTCATTCCAAGCTCTGCCCCACAGAACCCACAGATAGAGGTTACACTAACTCGGTCACAAAATGGCGTCAAGTTACGACTTTAACTAGCCTCTTTCGTCAAAAGGGGAGGAGTCTGAATAGCCATTAAAACTCTTATTGCATCTTCTATGATGCCGCGGATGTTTTCTTTTAGCACCTGAGGGACACTTTATTGTCGGGCTGAGGAAGGCCCATTAAGAGGACTTTTTAAAGAAAAAAAATAGTTAATTTGTTAGAGCCTGGATCGTCCCTTCAATTTTATTATCAAAACCCAATTAATTTTCTGTAACAGCATCACATTAATTACAAAATATGCTGGAAATAGCAAGAAGGGAGGGAGGGGTCCCTCCTTTCTCTCCCCTTCCCTCTCATTATGGGAAGGATGTCAAACCCTTTGGCAGTAAAGGCCTATTAAGGAACCACACGCTGTAGTTTTCCTTATTTAAAATTCCACTGGTGGTGTCAGGAGGCCTCTGGAAGATGGAGTTTGAGATTCTTTCCCTCACGCGGAGAACAATTTTTCGTCTGCCCCCGTTTGCTCGCAATTTCTCCACTTGTTTCTCCTGCCCTCCCTGCATTCCTGGCCGTTGTCATGACTACGGCTGGTTCTTTGGAAGGCGCATGGAGGGCTTTCCCGTTTGACGGCACTCATCCTTGCTCTTCCCGAGTGAAAAACTAATAAAATAGTTCGCTGTTGCAAGAACCGGCACAGCATGGCAGACCGGAGATCCACAGCCAGTTCTAGTTGAGTCGCTAAAAATCCTCCTTGATTCCGGCAGCGTGGTGTAGTGGTTAGGAGTGGTGGACTCTCATCTGGAGAACCGCATTGGATTCCCAGCTCTTCCACATGACCGGAGGACTTCAATCTGGTGAACTTGATTTGTTTCCCTGCTTTTGCACATGCAGCCAGCTGGGTGACCTTGGCCTTGAGACCTGAGGCCTGGGGGTGGGGCAGAGGGGGACATGGCCCCACCCCCAAGTCCTGTCCCCCAGTCTCAGTGCTTATAAAAGCAGTTCTCAGATCCCGAGAGACTGCAGTCACTTCTGCCTTCCCTGGAGGGTCTGCCGGCACCAACTGGAATTTTAGAAAAGCGAGAGGAATTGGTGGGGCGATGGGGTGGAGCAAAGGGGTGGCCAGGTGCCCATGACTCTGCCCATGTTGATGATGACATGGGTGGGGTCAAGGGAACCCGAAGACAATGAGGCAGCCTTGCCATATTCCTGGTCATGTGGGGGGGCAGAGCCATCTTCCTGGTCACCTGGGGGGTCAATTTTGTGCCCCCCAAGTGACCAGAGGGCATGCGCCCAGAGACATGGGGTACCCCATGTCACCGGACAGATACGCCTCTGTCCATTGGCGGTACACCACTGCCATTGAAAGTGTCGTGGCCTGCCACTAAGAGACAAATGTTTTGAAGAGGGGTTTGGATTCAGAGCACACCAACAGACACTGAAAGAAAACTACAAGCATAATCACATGGTGGCCCCTTCTGTACAGACACTTCAAAACAGTTTCAGGCAGGGAATAAAACATTTCCTCTGAGGAGTTCCACAGCGTTTTTACCCAGAAAGGTTTTATTTCCAGTTTGAAAACATTTCAAATGCATTCTCGATTTTAGTGATTCTTTGGCTGAAGATGTTTTTAAAACGTTTTTGACTTGCTGTGTGATCTCTTTAAGACATTTCCTACGCCTCTCGGTAGTCCCCAGACCTTCTCCTTGGTGCCGTTTTCTGAGCTCGCTCTGCTGTCTTGCTCGTTTATTTTCACCAGTTCTTTTAAAAATATATATATATATGGGATTAAATCTTCAAAGCTTTGGGTGAATGACCTGTGGAGAATCACAGCACGAGGTTTTGAAGCATCGAACCATCGAATCCATGGAGAATTTTTAAAAAGAAAAAAACACAAAATAGTGGCCCGGAATCAATTTGAGGGGATGAGTGCAGACAAAGGGGGGGGGGTGCACCAAAAACGTTTTCCAAATGTTTTGGGGGACTTGGGCAGAAAAAGCCGCTCTATGGCTTCTAGTTTGATCTAGGCAGACTGTTGATCTCTGCTTCAACTGTCTGGGCCCAACTGCTTCTGCCTGGAGATGAAAATAACATTTTTTGCTGCTGTTGTCCATCTTGGGAGCTCAGAGGCAGGGATGGAACGAGGGGGAACTGCACTTGGTCCAAATCCAAATCCAAAACCTTTATTAGGCATAAAACCGGTGTGTGTCAAGAATTTCAAATACAATAAAAAGATTGTTATTGCGCAACTTGCAGTACACAGGGTAAAAATATAGCAACAGCTTCAGAGATTTCAACATTAGAGTTATTTAGAAGCTTAGCCATTTTATATTTTGTCAGAAAGGAATATAAATCCTGTTGGTCATACAAAGTTCTCAAAATCAGTTCTGATGTTGTTGTATTTCTGAACAATAGAAGCAGGAATATGAGAAAGTGTGTATCAGTTGTATCAGGACAAAATCGACAGCAACGCTCTCATTTCCGGTGGAATACCAGAGAAGCTTAATTCCTTGAAGATGTACTGACGGAAAAGAGTTACACCTGGCTCTAGTCATGACCCATCTGGCGACAAATTGTAATTAACAAGTTGTTCCAGGTATATAGCAGGGCTAGATTTCTGAGGGATAATCCCAAAGAATATTGGAGAGCAAGAGCTTTGTGCTTTGCTCAGGAGAAATTGATATTCTTGATCAAATAATCTAGTCTTTAAGCGATGGTAAATCTCCGGAGCGGTGAGCATTTGTAGGGCCTCCCAAGAGAAGCCCAAGGAAAAGATCTTTTTTCCATATGTAGCCACCATTTCGAAAGCTGAAGCTCTCTCATTTCTAAACTGCACTTGGTACGTACGCATGCCCTTTGCCCCTCCAAGCCCCCGTCCATCCCTGAAATGCCCCGCCCCGCCCCGCCTCCGGAACGGCCTGCCTCCAGAATGCCTCTGCAGGGGCGTGCACCTGGTGCATCGCACACCCCACTGTCCCCCTGATGCTACGCCACTGCTCAGGGGTAACACTTTGGCTAGTTTCTCACTCCATACACCCCCCGTACAGGGAAACATGGCATGACGTGGTTTCTGAAGTTGGCCATGATTGGTGGTGTATACTGTAAACTTGCCAATGCAGGGGTACAACACAGCACACATGAAACTGCCTTATAGCGAATTAGGCCCCGGGTCCATCAAAATAAAATCCAGGACAGCTGGTGAGATTTCTTCCTTCCTTTCCAAGCATTATGATGCAGGGGGTAGGTGCCACATATCGAAGAGACAAAGCATTTGGCAGAAATGGCAAAACCGTGCACGCACAACGTTATGAAACATGTACACAGGAGCCGGAATCTTCCCTGAAGCCAAGCCTGTCAGTTGCGGAGGCCCAGTTTAGGAAAACATTTTCTTAAAGACTGTGACTTGCGCAGCTCGGAGGTGGAGGCGAAACAAGTGCCACAGGGGGGCCAGGAGATGAGAAGTAAATGAAACAGAAGTGTAAGGGAGGAGAACACTGGAGGAGTCGGGAGAAGTTTTCCGAGGTAGAAGGAGACGTGCCCTCGGAAGACGCCGAAGCCCTGGCCATGAAGGGAGCTTCACCCTACAGGCACAGACAGTGTCGATTGTGTTTTGCAATCCTGCTAGTCTTACTTTAGAGGACAGATCTGAAGACGATGGCAGGGGAAAAAGGAAGCATTCTCCAAAACGCCAACATTCAACAAAGGGCAAGTCATAATCTGTATACTGAACTGGGGGAAAGTTTAGACACCGAGCTCTGGAAAGAATCACAAGGCCCAGGAGAATTGATTCGTGTCCTGCAATAAAATAGGCAAGGTCTACACCAGTGGTGGCGAACCTATGGCACGGGTGCCAGAGGTGGCACTCAGAGCCCTCTCTGTGGGCACGTTCAAACAGAATCGCTCCCCCCCACACACACATCTAGGCTGGCCTGGGCCGCTGGACTCAATTATTAGCATTAATCCTAAGACCTAGTTTTGGGGAAGCAGTGTAGGTAACCCTGTTAAGCGCTGTTAAACCCCACTGATTTTCATGCGAAAAACTAAAGCGTGATCCTTTTCCTGGGAGTAGGCTCTGTTGCTGGCAATGGGGCTTGCTTCTGAGTAAACCCTCCTAGAGTCGTGACTCACCTGTTGGAAGCGTTGCACGGTTGCTTCAAAGGAAAACCACTGACTACCACCAAGCTTACTCCTGAGTAACGCACGCCTCGAAGCCAACCGTTTTTTTCTAAACTAAAACCTCAGTATTCAGGTTAAATTGCCGTATTGGCACCTTGCAATAAATAAGTGGGTTTTGGGTTGCAATTTGGGCACTCGGTTTCAAAAAGGTTCGCCATCACTGGTCTACACATTCCAACACAGGGGGGTGGGCACAGTGGTGGGATCCAAAAATTTGAATAACAGGTTCCGATGGTGGTGGGATTCAAACAGTGGCGGTGCCGCACGCACGCACCTCCAGTCCCTATTGGGCAGGGAGGCTGCTTTAGTAACCGCTTCTCGGCACTCAAAAAAAAAATTAGTAACCACCTCTAGAGAAGTGGTGAGAACTGGTTGGATCCCACCTCTGGGTGGGCACAACGGCAAAATGGCGGCCCCTGGAGGCGGAGCCATCCACAAAATGGCAGGGTGTAAGCAAAACGCTCACGGTAACTCTACAACATTCCAGCCAAAAACTGAAGAGGTTTTTTTTTAAGTCTTGTCTTTCGTACATGCGCATGGACAGTGACGATCCATGGGCTGTGGTAGCAGGTGTTACTGAAACCACTTTTAAAAAACCTGCACAGCCAGGCAAAAGCCCTGATGGGCAAAAGCCCCCCATGTTCCCAACTGCTTCCCCCAAAAAATGCGACAGGTGCTGGGAAATAGGGTTGGTGGGCTCTGATTTGCCCGTGAGTGCCACCTTATTTTGTTGTCTTTACCTGTATACACACCAAAAGGCCCTGTAGATATGAAAGGACCATTACCTAGTTGCCAATTGGAAATACGATTGGTCAAAAAATCCATGGATCAATTCCTTTAACCCACCAAATGCGTTCGTCTCCAGACTCATCTTCTAATATGCATGGGGTAGAAAATGTTGACAGAGAGAAATTTTTCTCTCTTTCTCACAATACTAGAGCCAGGGGGCATCCATTGAAAATGCTGGGGGGAAGAATTAGGACTAATAAAAGGAAACACTTCTTCACGCAACGTGTGATTGGTATTTGGAATATGCTGCCACAGGAGGTGGTGATGGCCACTCACCTGGATAGCTTTAAAAGGGGCTTGGACAGATTTATGGAAAAGAAGTCGATCTATGGCTACCAATCTTGATCCTCTTTGATCTGAGATTGCAAATGCCTTAACAGACCAGGTGCTCGGGAGCAACAGCCGCAGAAGGCCCTTGCTTTCATATCCTGCACGTGAGCTCCCAAAGGCACCTGGTGGGCCATTGCGAGTAGCAGAGTGCTGGACTAGATGGACTCTGGTCTGATCCAGCTGGCTTGTTCTTATGTTCTTATGTTCTAAGTTCAGAATGTAACCAATCAATACTGGCAAAACGAGACACACACACACACACACACAGAGAGAGAGAACTAACTATGCTAAAGTCACTTTGCACTATCAGCTAGTGCCTAGTTATGGAAGACATGCTCTAATTTTCACAGTCACAGTCCTTTGCTGGCATAACAGACAAATAAACAGTTCCGTTAAATAAGCATCCTGGCTAGATGAAACATTCAATTTAAGGAAACATAGCTAGAAAGAAAATAAAATGATAAAACAGAATAAAAGGAGTCATGCCAAAACCTTATGTGGACACAGTGGCATAGTGGTTAAGAGCAGCAGTGGCGTAGTGGTTAAAAGCAAGAGTACTCTAATCTGTAGGAACTGGGTTTGATTTCCTGCTCTGCCACCTGAGCTGTGGAAACTTGTCTGGGGAATTCAGATTAGCCTGTGCACTCCAGCGAGGTGGGTGGGGCTGAGAGAGCTCCGAGAAGCTGTGACTAGCCCAAGGTCACTCATCTGGTGTGTGTGGGAGTGTACAGGCTAATCTGAATTCCCCAGAGAAGCCTCCACAGCTCAGGTGGCAGAGCAGGGAATCAAACCCGGTTCCTCCAGATTAGATACATGAGCTTTTAACCTCCTACGCCACTGCTGCTCTCATGAGGGAAGGGGAGGGGCTTGGGAATGTTTAGGATGGGCGGGGGGGGGGACATGATTGCTCTCTTTAAGTATTTGAAAGGTTTTCTCTTAGATAAGAGCCAAAGAGGATGGAACTCACAATACTGGGTCCTTTCCATAGTCTTTATTGACATCACATAAATACACAGATGTCGGGGTGGCCTGAGTACTGGAGGATGGGAATTCTGGTCTGTGTGAATCTGCTGTGTGAAACTATTCTCCTGACTGCTTATCTCTCCTCCGTTCAGCTAGTGAAGGCCAAATACTTTGGTCTGTAGTGCAGCTGTGGGATGATTGTATGGTGGGTGGGGAATGGGCATACTGGTTGCTTTAAAAGAGATATGTCATGGCTGGGGCAGCCAGAGACATCTTTGTACTGTAATGGACTATTCTGACCTGCAATAAAGAAATCATTGTTTATCAACAACTGTTTCAATTGACTGGTTTAAGGATGTTCTGACAACAGGTCTCAAAATAATCTTTATTGGCATAGCCTTCATTGGCATCACATAAATACACAGGTCTTAAAAATAAGGTTACATGGTTGGAAATGAGGTTATATATCAGTCCTGGAAACACTAAAAAATATGGAACGAACTGTGCTAAATCCTGTAGATTAACACCAAGACGAAACTCTATCATGGCTTGCGAGAAACTAGCTATGTCGCCACATAAGGTTGGATGAGAAGTGTTTAATAAACAAGGTAGCTGTACAAGATCAGGAAGTCCAGCTCTATACGTTAAAATGGGGTTTGTATATTTCTCACGGATCCCATCATAAAAAGGACAGTAGAAGAAAATGTGAATTACAGTCTCAACACCACCCATTCCACAGGGACATCACAATATGGGGTTTAAATTCAGGGCAGAAAGATTCTGATTGGATATTCGGGGGGAAATTACAGTAAGCGTCGTACAACACTGGGATCAGCTACCTAGGGACGTGGTGAGCTCCCCTTCACTAGTGGTCCTTTCACGGGCATTGGAAAAACACTTGTGTGGGATGCTCTGGGCTGATCTTGCATTGAGAAGTTTGGACTAAATGACTTAAATGAGCGAGCATGGTGCAATGGTTAAGAGCAGGTGCATGCTAATCTGGAGAAATGCATTTGATTCCCCGCTCTGCCATTTGAGCTGTGGAGGCTTATCTGGTGAGCCAGATTAGCTTGTGCACTCCAGCACATGCCAGCTGGGTGACCTTGGTCTAGTCACAGTTCTTTGGAGCTCTCTCAGCCCCACCCACCTCACAGCGTGTTTGTCCAGCTTTCTAAGACATGAAAAGTTTTTTGAAAGTCCAAAAATGTTGGTATGTGAATTCAGTCTTTTTTACATTTTTATAAATTTTTAATAAAATTTCCAGGTTTTTTAAAACTTAAAAAATACTGTGGGTGGGGAATGGAGCTCACATGCAGGATGTGAAAGCAATGGCCTTCTGCTGCTGCCGTTGCTCCTGAGCACCTGGTCTGCTAATGCATTTGCAATCTCAGATCAAGGAGGATCAAGATTGGTAGCCATAGATCGACTTCTCCTCCATAAATCTGTCCAAGCCCCTTTTAAAGCTATCCAGGTTAGTGGCCATCACCACCTCCTGTGGCAGCATATTCCAAACACCAATCACACGTTGCATGAAGAAGTGTTTCCTTTTATTAGTCCTAATTCTTCCCCCCAGCATTTTCAATGGATGCCCCCTGGTTCTAGTATTGTGAGAAAGAGAGAAAAATTTCTCTCTGTCAACATTTTCTACCCCATGCATAATTTTATAGACTTCAATCATATCCCCCCTCAGCCGTCTCCTCTCCAAACTAAAGAGTCCCAAACGCTGCAGCCTCTCCTCATAAGGAAGGGCTCCAGTCCGTCAATCATCCTCGTTGCCCTTCTCTGCGCTTTTTCTATCTCTTTGATATCCTTTTTGAGATGTGGCGACCAGAACTGAACACAGTACTCCAAGTGCGCTCGCACCACGGCTTTATATAAGGGCATGACAATCCTTGCAGTTTTATTATCAACTCCTTTCCTAATTATCCCCAGCATAGAGTTTGCCTTTTTCACAGCTGCCATGCATTGAGTTGACATTCCCGTGGAACTATCAAATCCCTTTCCTGGTCTGTGACTGAGAGCACTGACCCCTGTAGCGTGTATGTGAAGTTTGGATTTTTTTGCCCCTATGTGCATCACTTTACATTTTGCTACATTGAACTGCATTTGCCATTTCTTAGCCCACTCACCTAATTTATCAAGGTCCTCTTGGAGCTCTTCTCAATCCTTTGTGGTTCTCACCACCCTACATAATTTGGTGTCATCTGTTTCTGGCCAACACTCAATCTGCTGGTGTTGACCTTTCAAGCCCTGTATGGTTTGGGACCGGCATACCTGAAAAAACACCTACTCCCCTAAGAACCTACCCCAGCTATTACAGCCATCTTCTGATGTCTTACTTCAGGTGCCTGTGTTCTGATACCTGGGAGAGAGCCTTCTTGGTAATGGCTTCAAAAATCTGGAACTCTCTCTCCAAGAAAGCTCACCTGTCCACTTTTGCTGCCATCTTCTCTCAGAGGGCAGAGGCGTAGGGGGGGAATGGTGCCTGGGGCAACACCTGCTCCTGCCCCATGTGTCCCCGTGAGCACTCCGCCTCTGGCAGAGGGTGATGACTTTATTTATATAATGATCCCTCTGTGTTCCTTCCTATCCTCTATTTTAATTGTTGTTTTGTGTTGCTGTCATGTTTGTTTTAGTTCTGGTTTTAATGGATTAATATGTGATCTTGGTTGTTTTAATGTTTTTAAGATGTGATTCTATTATGTATTACCTTCACCTACTTTTGTCTGATACTCAGGCTAATCCATGGTTCTCTCTGATCGAAAGAAAGATTGAATCACTTGGTATATCTCTTTTCCCCGCTATCTAGTTCAGAATCCTACAACTTGTTAAAACAAAAATTGTTGGAAAGCGAATGGATTAATTTATTTAGGGCTGCTATGAAAACTGGTTCACCCTGACATCTTTCAATACCCCGATATCAAAACAGGGTAGCTCCCTATTTGTATTTTTTGACTAATGCTATGCAGAGAAGAGCCCTCACACTTGCTCGCTTCAATGTTTTCCCCTCCGCTTTATTGCGTGGCAGATTTAACAACTTGGAAATGCGCGAAAGGGTATGCTCTTGTGGTGAACAACAAATTGAAACATTGGCACATCAACTGCTTTGCTGCCCTAAATCTGCAAATATCAGATCAAAATATTCCAATATTCTTTCTAGGATACCTAGTGAAATGGGAGAATCAGGTAGACTTCCTTTCCTTCTGGACAATTCTGACAATGAAACTTGTGAATGGGTAGCACGATTTTGACTGGAGGTGATGCACAGTCAATAATTTAAATTCTATCTTAAACCTTTGTATTTGTGTACCTTTTATCTCAGGTTTTTTATTGTGTTATGATTATTGTTATGCCAAATAAAGGCTTATTATTATTATTATTATTATTATTATTATTATTATTATTATTATTATTATTATTATTATTATTATTATTATGTATTACCTTTCAAATTTACTAGCAAACTGGGTGGTCCTCACAAGGGCAGAAATCCCCCCCCACCCCCCTTGGCCCCCCCCCACCCCCCCCCCCCCCCACCCCCCCCCCCCCCCACCCCCCCCCCCCCCCACCCCCCCCCCCCCCCACCCCCCCCCCCCCCCACCCCCCCCCCCCCCCACCCCCCCCCCCCCCCACCCCCCCCCCCCCCCACCCCCCCCCCCCCCCACCCCCCCCCCCCCCCACCCCCCCCCCCCCCCACCCCCCCCCCCCCCCACCCCCCCCCCCCCCCACCCCCCCCCCCCCCCACCCCCCCCCCCCCCCACCCCCCCCCCCCCCCACCCCCCCCCCCCCCCACCCCCCCCCCCCCCCACCCCCCCCCCCCCCCACCCCCCCCCCCCCCCACCCCCCCCCCCCCCCACCCCCCCCCCCCCCCACCCCCCCCCCCCCCCACCCCCCCCCCCCCCCACCCCCCCCCCCCCCCACCCCCCCCCCCCCCCACCCCCCCCCCCCCCCACCCCCCCCCCCCCCCACCCCCCCCCCCCCCCACCCCCCCCCCCCCCCACCCCCCCCCCCCCCCACCCCCCCCCCCCCCCACCCCCCCCCCCCCCCACCCCCCCCCCCCCCCACCCCCCCCCCCCCCCACCCCCCCCCCCCCCCACCCCCCCCCCCCCCCACCCCCCCCCCCCCCCACCCCCCCCCCCCCCCACCCCCCCCCCCCCCCACCCCCCCCCCCCCCCACCCCCCCCCCCCCCCACCCCCCCCCCCCCCCACCCCCCCCCCCCCCCACCCCCCCCCCCCCCCACCCCCCCCCCCCCCCACCCCCCCCCCCCCCCACCCCCCCCCCCCCCCACCCCCCCCCCCCCCCACCCCCCCCCCCCCCCACCCCCCCCCCCCCCCACCCCCCCCCCCCCCCACCCCCCCCCCCCCCCACCCCCCCCCCCCCCCACCCCCCCCCCCCCCCACCCCCCCCCCCCCCCACCCCCCCCCCCCCCCACCCCCCCCCCCCCCCACCCCCCCCCCCCCCCACCCCCCCCCCCCCCCACCCCCCCCCCCCCCCACCCCCCCCCCCCCCCACCCCCCCCCCCCCCCACCCCCCCCCCCCCCCACCCCCCCCCCCCCCCACCCCCCCCCCCCCCCACCCCCCCCCCCCCCCACCCCCCCCCCCCCCCACCCCCCCCCCCCCCCACCCCCCCCCCCCCCCACCCCCCCCCCCCCCCACCCCCCCCCCCCCCCACCCCCCCCCCCCCCCACCCCCCCCCCCCCCCACCCCCCCCCCCCCCCACCCCCCCCCCCCCCCACCCCCCCCCCCCCCCACCCCCCCCCCCCCCCACCCCCCCCCCCCCCCACCCCCCCCCCCCCCCACCCCCCCCCCCCCCCACCCCCCCCCCCCCCCACCCCCCCCCCCCCCCACCCCCCCCCCCCCCCACCCCCCCCCCCCCCCACCCCCCCCCCCCCCCACCCCCCCCCCCCCCCACCCCCCCCCCCCCCCACCCCCCCCCCCCCCCACCCCCCCCCCCCCCCACCCCCCCCCCCCCCCACCCCCCCCCCCCCCCACCCCCCCCCCCCCCCACCCCCCCCCCCCCCCACCCCCCCCCCCCCCCACCCCCCCCCCCCCCCACCCCCCCCCCCCCCCACCCCCCCCCCCCCCCACCCCCCCCCCCCCCCACCCCCCCCCCCCCCCACCCCCCCCCCCCCCCACCCCCCCCCCCCCCCACCCCCCCCCCCCCCCACCCCCCCCCCCCCCCACCCCCCCCCCCCCCCACCCCCCCCCCCCCCCACCCCCCCCCCCCCCCACCCCCCCCCCCCCCCACCCCCCCCCCCCCCCACCCCCCCCCCCCCCCACCCCCCCCCCCCCCCACCCCCCCCCCCCCCCACCCCCCCCCCCCCCCACCCCCCCCCCCCCCCACCCCCCCCCCCCCCCACCCCCCCCCCCCCCCACCCCCCCCCCCCCCCACCCCCCCCCCCCCCCACCCCCCCCCCCCCCCACCCCCCCCCCCCCCCACCCCCCCCCCCCCCCACCCCCCCCCCCCCCCACCCCCCCCCCCCCCCACCCCCCCCCCCCCCCACCCCCCCCCCCCCCCACCCCCCCCCCCCCCCACCCCCCCCCCCCCCCACCCCCCCCCCCCCCCACCCCCCCCCCCCCCCACCCCCCCCCCCCCCCACCCCCCCCCCCCCCCACCCCCCCCCCCCCCCACCCCCCCCCCCCCCCACCCCCCCCCCCCCCCACCCCCCCCCCCCCCCACCCCCCCCCCCCCCCACCCCCCCCCCCCCCCACCCCCCCCCCCCCCCACCCCCCCCCCCCCCCACCCCCCCCCCCCCCCACCCCCCCCCCCCCCCACCCCCCCCCCCCCCCACCCCCCCCCCCCCCCACCCCCCCCCCCCCCCACCCCCCCCCCCCCCCACCCCCCCCCCCCCCCACCCCCCCCCCCCCCCACCCCCCCCCCCCCCCACCCCCCCCCCCCCCCACCCCCCCCCCCCCCCACCCCCCCCCCCCCCCACCCCCCCCCCCCCCCACCCCCCCCCCCCCCCACCCCCCCCCCCCCCCACCCCCCCCCCCCCCCACCCCCCCCCCCCCCCACCCCCCCCCCCCCCCACCCCCCCCCCCCCCCACCCCCCCCCCCCCCCACCCCCCCCCCCCCCCACCCCCCCCCCCCCCCACCCCCCCCCCCCCCCACCCCCCCCCCCCCCCACCCCCCCCCCCCCCCACCCCCCCCCCCCCCCACCCCCCCCCCCCCCCACCCCCCCCCCCCCCCACCCCCCCCCCCCCCCACCCCCCCCCCCCCCCACCCCCCCCCCCCCCCACCCCCCCCCCCCCCCACCCCCCCCCCCCCCCACCCCCCCCCCCCCCCACCCCCCCCCCCCCCCACCCCCCCCCCCCCCCACCCCCCCCCCCCCCCACCCCCCCCCCCCCCCACCCCCCCCCCCCCCCACCCCCCCCCCCCCCCACCCCCCCCCCCCCCCACCCCCCCCCCCCCCCACCCCCCCCCCCCCCCACCCCCCCCCCCCCCCACCCCCCCCCCCCCCCACCCCCCCCCCCCCCCACCCCCCCCCCCCCCAATTGTATTGTATTGTATTGTATTGTATTGTATTGTATTGTATTGTATAAGAAGAGCTAGCAGTTCTGGCATTAGGAGTGCTATAGAGCTACGTGTATCCCTAATCACTGGAGGAACCGGGTTTGATTCCCAGCTCTGCCGCCTGAGCTGTGGAGGCTTATCTGGGGAATTCAGATTAGCCTGGGCACTCCCACACACGCCAGCTGGGTGACCTTGGGCTAGTCACAGCTTCTCGGAGCTCTCTCAGCCCCACCCACCTCACAGGGTGTTTGTTGTGAGGGGGGGAAGGGCAAGGAGATTGTCAGCCCCTTTGAGTCTCCTGCGGGAGAGAAAGGGGGGATATAAATCCAAACTCTTCTTCTTCTTCTACGCATATTCGAAAGCCGCATGTCCTTCACAGAGCCGAGAGCCAACCTTGCAACTGCCTATAGATTTTCACGGAGGAGCCACAAACAAAATCTTTGACCAGTTCACCCGAACGGAGCTTTGCTGCAGAGACAATCTTTGAAACCAACACCGGTCGGTCCACCACCCTGGCGGTAATGTATGTAATATCCTGGCTCATGTTTATTTAATGCATGTAAAAGATTTTATTATTTACATTTAAATATTTATGACATTTTTCATAAGCCCCCTCCCCCCCCCACACACACACAAGAGGGGGGGGAGCCTTTTTCCCGTGCCCTTTAGGAACGAAGCAATTTCATTTTACTAGGTAGATTTTATTCTGTATAAATAATTGACACTGCAGGAAAAGAGGCCCCGCTCTGTCATTCCGTCTTGATGCTATTTCCTAAGTGAAAGGTAATAAAGCTAACAAGCTCACCCCTTCTGTGGCTACTGCCCCAAAAGCAAAGCTCTAACAAGCTGAAAGGGAACAGAATGGGCAGGAAATAACAAAGGAAATATTCAAATATCACCTGGGTGTTAAGACCTCCCCGTTCCTCCAGCGCAATTACTGTTATTTGCTTATTCGGAGACGCGCCGAGGTGAGGCAGGGTGGTTGCGTTACCTGGCGTATGGATTTAACATTTGCTTCTGATGACGGATGATCCAAATTGCAAAATGTCTGAGTCCCGCTGTATCCGGCATCACTCAGACCATAGGTGGAGTCTTCACATACAGGGGTCAGTGCAATCAGTCACAGAGCAGGAAAGGGATTTGGGCGTCTTAGTTGATAGTTCCATGGGAATGTCAGCTCAATGCATGGCAGCTGTGAAAAAGGCAAACTCTATGCTGGGGATCATTAGGAAAGGAATTGATAATAAAATTGCAAAGATTGTCATGCCCTTACATAAAGCAGTGGTGTGACCGCACTTGGAGTACTGTGTTCAGTTCTGGTCACCACATCTCAAAAAGGATATTGAAGAGATAGAAAAAGTGCAGAGAAGGGCAACGAGAATGATTGAGGGACTGGAGCACCTTCCTTATGAGGAGAGGCTGCAGCGTTTGGGACTCTTTAGTTTGGAGAGGAGGCATCTGAGGGGGGGTATGATTGAAGTCTATAAAATTATGCATGGGGTAGAAAATGTTGACAGAGAGAACTCCACTCAACTGGCACTCAACTGGGTGCTGTTTCCCACAAGGTACAAACAAGAATGTTACCTGTGTCCATAATGATGACTGGTGTATTCAGGGTGGGGCAAGCCAGGTCAGAAATCCTGGATGCTAGCGGCCCTTTTGCAAAGCACCGCCATTTGGAGGCCTGGTCTACCTGCCATTGAAACACAGTGGGTAGACCAGCCCCCCAGAAAATTGGTTACCCACAGTTGCAAGGAATGGGTCTACCAATTCTTCTTAAGGGCTGGTAGGCAGTGGTGTAGGAGGTTAAGAGCTCGTGTATCTAATCTGGAGGAACCGGGTTTGATTCCCAACTCTGCTGCCTGAGTTATGGACGCTTATCTGGGGAATTCAGATTAGCCTGTACACTCCCACACATGCCAGCTGGGTGACCTTGGGCTAGTCACAGCTTCTTGGAGCTCTCTCAGCCCCACCTACCTCACAGGGTGTTTGTTGTGAGGGGGGAGAGATTGTAAACCCCTTTGAGTCTCCTATGGGAGAGAAAGGGGGGATATAAATCCAAACTCCTCCTCCTCCTCCTCCTCCTCCTCCTCTTCTTCTTCTTCTTCTTCTTCTTCTTCTTCTTCTTCTTCTTGAGAGCTGGTGAACTGCAGTTGTCAGCAATGGGTAGACCTAGCCTCCGGAGAGCTGGTGTTCATGTGCAGGGTGGGGGGTGGATATTTCAGTACTTGCCCTGTGTGCCATTTTCTATGGATATGCCCCTGATACCAGCTGATCAGTTCTGGGAAATTAACTAGAGTCCATTATTTTTTAGTACACGGATGGGGACCTACCAAGGAAGTCCAAGGTTGCTACGCAGAGACCGGCGATGACAAACCACCTCTGTTTGTCCCTTATCCTCACCTGGCGGCCCAGGCTACCCAGACCTCATCAGATCTGGGAAGGTAAGCAGGAACAATCCTTTCAGAATGTGGATTTGTGAAATAAAATAAAAATCCACGGAACCTGCTCTCTTATGCATCTCATTTGGGCACCATACAGTTTCTAGTAACGAATGCTCCCCCTGCCAAGTCGGTATGGTATTTGATTCCTTGTGGCCACCTCAGATCAGAAGCTATCGAGGAAAGGTACAAGGTGAGTATGTGCCGGAGCTGTCAAAACACTAGATGTGATCAGGAAAACAAGATTCTGAGAAGAGATGGCTTCATGTATTTGTGTTTGGAATAGGCTGCCACAGGAGGTGGTGATGGCCACTAACCTGGATAGCTTTAAAAAGGGCTTGGACAGATTTATGGAGGAGAAGTTGATCTATGGCTACCAATCTTGACCCTCCTTGATCTGAGATGGCAAATGCCTTAGCAGACCAGGTGCTCGGCAGCAGCAGCAGCAGCAGAAGGCCATTGCTTTCACATCCTGCATGTGAGCTCCCAAAGGCACCTGGTGGGCCACTGCGAGTAGCAGAGTGCTGGACTAGATGGACTCTGGTCTGATCCAGCAGGCTCTTTCTTATGTTCTTATGTTCTTATTTTGGATCATGGTGAAAAACCAGGGAGTCTGAAATGAGGCCTGAAAGCAGGCCAACGAGAACATGCAATAATGTGCTTGGAAAAGGAGACTTGTCAATTTTTTTTATAATTTTTTTTTAAATTCCACTTCTCGGCTGCTTTTGATCTGTATAATCAGCTAATGAGATTTCCACCTCTCGGGGCGATGAGACAACTTACTGTCTGCGAAGATTTTCAGTGAATATCTTCAGCTGCTATTAAGAAATACACACACACACACACACACACACAGAGAGAGAGAGAGACAGCATAGTGCATTTCAACAAATCTTAAAATTTGTACAATTTTTTTCCCTCCATGTGCCATCTGGAAACATTTGAGAGTTTAGACTGTTAATTGACTGAATCTTATAAGTGCTCGAGTTCGTTGTGCTATATGGGCAATAATTCACTTAGGACTTAAGTCCCCCTCTCCCCCCGCCGTATGAATACATGTAATTAAAACCAGCGCTGTGAACACCTTTGAGCAGATGCGCGAGCTTCAAGCGTCGTCCCTATTAATCTTGAGCCGCCTGGCACTCGGGTCAGTGACACATCCCTGCATTCGAATCTCGGTATTTGACGAGGCATCAGTATTCCCCTCCCAAATTCTTTTCATGTGACTGACAGCTAAATCCATTTCGTCCTCGGGCCACTGCTTAAATTCCTTTGTACTTGTAGGAGCAAGTTTGCCAGCTCAAGATTTTTGTCTCAACTTTGCCTTTAAGACTTGTCAGCGGCAAATTAGGACGAGGAATTTTAATTTTTTTTGTTTCAAAGGCACCTTTGGGTAGGAAAGGGCTGCTGTTGTTATTTACCTGTCAGATCAAAGATGCTGCCATCGCCTGTGCGGTTTCAGGCACCGTCCTGTGGCATATCGACTCAGAGGGGCCCCGTGGGGAAGGAAGGGGCGAAGGTGAACAAAACCAACCTGGATGCCCCGAAAAATAGAAAACATTGCAAGATATTTGGGTGCTGTGTGGATTCCGGGCTTTACGGCCGTGTTCTAGCAGCATTCTCTCCTGACGTTTCGCCTGCATCTGCGGCTGGCATCTTCAGAGGATCTGATGTTGGGAAAGCAACTGGAGTATATATATCTGTTGGAGTGTTCAGGGTGGGTGAAGAAACATTGTCTGTGAGTAACAAAGAAGGCAACCAGGTCAATAGTTGAGGGCATCTGAATGTCAGGAGAGAATGCTGCTAGAACACAGCCATACAGCCCGGAAACCACACAGCACCCAAGTGATTCCGGCCATGAAAGCCTTCGACAATACATTGCAAGATAGATTGCTCTCTTTGGAAAGGAACTGAAAACAGTAATCAGTTGCTTCGCTTTTCTCAGCTTTACTACGGCCCTTTCCACACAAATCTTTTAAAATGTTTGTAAAACGTATTGTCGAAGGCTTTCACGGCCGGAATCACTGGGGTGCTGTGTGGTTTCCGGGCTGCGTGGCCGTGTTTTAGCAGCATTCTCTCCTGACGTTTCACCTGCATCTGCGGCTGGCATCTTCAGAGGATCTGATGTTGGGAAAGCAACTGGAGTATATATATATCTGTTGGAGTGTCCAGGGTGGGTGAAGAAACATTGTCTGTGAGTAACAAAGAAGGCAACCAGGTCAATAGTTGAGGGCATCTGAAAGTCAGGAGAGAATGCTGCTAGAACACAGCCATACAGCCCGGAAACCACACAGCACCCAAGTGATTCCGGCCATGAAAGCCTTCGACAATACATTGCAAGATAGATTGCTCCCTTTGGAAAGGCACTGTAAACAGTAATCAGTTGCTTCGCTTTTCTCAGCTGTACTACAGCCCTTTCCACACAAATCTTTTAAAATGTTTGTAAAACGTATTGTCGAAGGCTTTCACGGCCGGAATCACTGGGGTGCTGTGTGGTTTCCGGGCTGCATGGCCGTGTTCTAGCAGCATTCTTTCCTGACGTTTCGCCTGCATCTGTGGCTGGCATCTTCAGAGGAATGTGTTTGGAATATGCTATATATATTTGGGTGCTGTGTGGTTTCCGGGCTGTATGGCTGTGTTCTAGCAGCATTCTCTCCTGACGTTTCGCCTGCATCTGTGGCTGGCATCTTCAGAGGATGCCAGCCACAGATGCAGGCGAAACGTCAGGAGAGAATGCTGCTAGAACACGGCCAGACAGCCCGGAAACCACACAGCACCCAAGTGATTCCGGCCGTGAAAGCCTTCGACAATACATTATGCTATATATATATTCCTCTGAAGATGCCAGCCACAGATGCAGGCGAAACGTCAGGAGAGAATGCTGCTAGAACACGGCCAGACAGCCCGGAAACCGCACAGCACCCCAAATGTTTGTAAAACATTTGTGAAATGTTTTCAATCCCCTCCTTTTGTCTGCAGTCACCCCCTGGAAACAATTCAGGGCAGCCAATATATGGTTTTTCCCTTTTTAAAAGGTCATTCTGGAATCGATGTGATCTTGTTTCACGTCCTTGTGCTGCAAATCTCTGCGCCTTGTGTATTCGATGCATCAAAGATGACCTCCCCCTCAAAAAACTCATATCTAATAAACAGGCGATGGGGAATAGAGAGCGAACTCACAAAATGGCCCCGAGGAGGAAGTTCAGGGGCAGCAGAGAAGTGTGGAAAACATTTTAAAGAGATCTGCACAGCAAGTGAAAACGTTTTGAAAAGCTTCAGCCTCAAGCATCATTTCGTAGGGGGATTCGTTTAAAATGGTTTGAGGCTGGAAATAAAGCATTTGGGGGGCAAAAACAATGCAGAACTCCGTGGAGGAAACAATTTATTTCCTGCCTCGAAACATTTTCAATTAATTTCGCCGCGTGACTCTAATCTGGTGAACTGGATTTGTTTCCTGCCCCTCCACATGAAGGCTGCCGGGTGACCTTGGGATAGTCACAGTTCTCTCAGAACTCACTCCGCCCCACCTTCTGTCTAGCCCCCAAGCCCCTTTTGGGTCCTGCCATCACCGTCTAGGGGTGTCTGGGAGATTGTGGCACCCCAGATTCCCTTGCTTGGCCTTTGGGCTTTGTTTAGCGTTGCAGCAACCAACTTTGTCAGCCCAGCCAGACGACACTTGAGAAACTTGAGAAGGCTTTACGCTTTGGGAACGTTTTGCCTTTAGAGAGTGACCATTCGGAGAGGGGTTGCTTAGCTGGGGCATACAGGCTGCTACATTGTATGGGAATGCCAGATTCAGCAAAAACCCCGTGGAGTGCACCAGTTTGATACAGTAAACTTGATTTCTGCAACCTTCTGTCTGCTGATTGGGAGGAGGTCAATGGACATGCAAACCTTACTCACAAGGTGTCTGTGTGGGGAGAGGAAAGGAAGGAGTTTGTAACCTGCTTGAAGACTCCTTAATGTTGGGAAAAGTGGGGTAGAAATCCTGACTCTTCTTCTTCCATTTGAAGGACCATCAGGGGCGTAACGAGGCAAACTGTAGCCCTGGGTAAAACCTGAGTTGGATGCCCCCCCCCCCATGGTCGGCCACTCCACCACATAGAAAATTAAAAGGTCAACTAGTGGATAGATAGTGTAGTGGTTAAGAGCAGGTAGATTCTAATCTGGAGAAGAGGGTTTGATTCCTCCACCTGAATGGCAGAGACTTATCTGGTGAACCATATTTAAGTTACTGCCTAATTATTTATGGGGAGCCAATGTGTGCAAAGGTTACAGCATGATTTGGAAGACTTGGGATCAACTCCTCCCCCACCCCATTAAAGTTAACCAGATGATCTTGAGCCTGGGACACACTATCGGCTGAATCTACCTTGCAGGGTTGCAGTGAGGATAAAATGAAGGTGAGAAAAATGATGCACGTTGCTTAGGGCATCCATGGGGTAGAAAGGTGGGTTATAAATCAAATAAATAAAAGCTTAAACGTTTATCTTCCCACATGTATGCAAAGACCAACAACGTGAGCTTGAATGAGTTTACTCAAAGGAAAAGATAGTTGTGAAAAGGTTTTTAATTTTCCTTCAATCCAATTGACTATACAGCTGTATGTGGAAGCTGCCCCCCCCCCACTTGATGAAACTTCCCTTGAAATTCTTCAGATGTTTCACCAGAGAAAAAAATGCCCGGAATTGCTTCCCATGTTGCTTTGGGTGAAATTTCAGAAGCAAATCTGACTTCACATGAACCCTGCCACAGAGAGCAGAATTATTGGGGGCAATGCTCTAATAAGGGTCTAGCACACATAAGACCCCATCAAATCCAACCTGGACTTCTCATGTGGAAGGGAACTGCTGTGAGACATCTGGAACTTATTTCTGAGTATTTGTATTTAAGAGTGGAGTTTAAAAAAATCGTTAATAGGGAAATAATACTCAGCATATTTCCTATATCAATACATGCACATCTCTCTCTCTCTCTCCCTCTCTGCTTCTATTTTGCTAGTTTTGCCCAAAAGGGAAACAGGGGTCATGATTTTTTTTTGTAAGTGTGAGGTGAAATGTCTTCTTTTCCTCTTGGGTACTGAATTTTGCAGCGTCAGCAGAGTTTCAAACCAAGGGCTGCCTTTTCCCTTTTGAATGCCGGCACCTGCTCAGGGAAGAGAAGGAACGCCAAGCATTTCAGAATGGCAGATTTGAATGTTGCAATGAGCCTCCCCAGTCTTTGACTGCCTTTTTAACTGCAACTGAAGGCCCTTGACTGGGAAGTGATTCGGTGACAAAGAAAGGAATTGACTCCAGCATGACTGCCCTTTCCACACAAACCTTTTAAAATGTTTTGAGACAGGAGGAAGCAAAACGTTTCCTCCACTGAGTTCCACGTTATTTTTCCCCATTACGTTCCAAAAGTGTTTTATTTCCAGAACTTCGGTCGAACGCAGCTCAAACTTCGGTTGATAACGCAAGTGCGGAATTGACCCAAGTGGCACCCAAGTGGCACTGATGGCCACCAATGGCCTCTTTGCCACGTGAACCAGAAACTGATGGCTCATGCTCACACTGCCATGCCTAAGCCCCAGATGACTTCAGCAGAGGTCCTCAGAAGCCCACTTCATCTATTCTAGCAGAACTGGGGAAAGCAGAAGAGTATTTCATGGCCATTTCTTCTTTCCCGGCTGCTGGGTCAGATCTGAACTGTGCCAAAGGAGAACAGTGTCCTTTTTGAATTGTTCCAAGTGCCCACACAGCATAACTCATCATTATACTGACAGCCACTCCGGAAGAGAGGAGAGAGTGGTTGTCTCCATATTACAAGGCCCCTTCCGCACACGCAAAATAATGCGTTTTCAAACCACTGTCACAACTGTTTGCAAGTGGATTTTGCCATTCCGCACAGCTTCAAAGAGCACTGAAGGTAGTTTGAAAGTGCATTATTCTGCATGTGCGGAATGAGCCCAAGTGTCAGATGGTTTACACCGAGAACGGGCAGCTTACTTGGGAAGGAGCCATGGCTCAGCAGCAGATACCAGCATGGTGTAGTGGTTAAGAGCAGGTGCACTCTAATCTGGGGAACTGGGTTTGATTCCCCACTCTGCCACTTGAGCTGTGGAGGCTTATCTGGGGAACTAGATTAGCTTGTGCACTCCAACACAGCTGGGTGACCTTGGGCGAGTCACAGTTCTTCCAAGCTCTCTCAGCCCCACCTACCTCACAGGGTATTTGTTGTGAGGGGGGAAGGGAAAGGTGATTACAGGACAGAAAGGGGGATATACAGTGGAACCTCAGTTTTCGTTGGTAATCCGTCCGAAAAGAATTGATGAAAACCGAAACCAATGAAAACCAAGGCAAACTTTTCCATAGGAATCAATGTAAATCCAATTAATCCGTTCTAGGCACTCCAAAAAACATACCAAAAAAACACATTTTTTTGTGAATAAACATAGTGTTTAATGCTGAAAACAGTAACAAACAATAACACTAGAACCAGCTTCAGAGCAGTCCATTTGTCACACTAGAAAGCTGTCCAAAGATGTCTGTTTCTCTTTAAGATTTGTCTGAAATGGGGCAAGACATTGTCATTAAACAAGTTGCAGACACGGCCTGCAACAGCTTTGCCCGGGTGATTTTTCTCCACAAACCCCTGCACCTTACTGCAAATCAATGAAAACCGAGGCAAATCGATGAAAACCGAGGCAAATTTTTCACTGAAAAAATCGATGAAAATCGAAAGCCACGAAAACCGAGGTTCCACTGTAAATCCAAACTCCTCCTCCTGCTGCTGCTGCTCCTCCGCCTCCTCCGCCTCCTCCGCCTCCTCCGCCTCCTCCTCCTCCTCCTCTTCTTCTTCTTCTTCTTCTTCTTCTTCTTCTTCTTCTTCTTCTTCTTCTTCTTCTTCTTCTTCTTCTTCTTCTTCTTCTTCTTCTTCTTCTTCTTCTTCTTCTTCTTCTTCTTCTTTCCTACTCCCTCGAATTTTGTCTTAAGACCTTGAGTTCTCTTTGCAAACAGAGGCAAATGATTTTAGAAGTGGAAAAAGTAGGCCTTGTATCAAGTGCTGACCACTTATGGAACACATCTAACTGCTCAGGTTCAAAGAGGCTCAAACGTTTTGAGGCAGGAAAAAATGTTTCCTCCGTGGAGTTCTGCATTGTTTTTACCCCGTTTTGGTTCCCCAAATATTTTATTTGCAGCCTCTGATGGGGACAGCAGAGAGGTTTGGGAAATGTCTTAAAGAGACCACACGTCCCAGCGAAGCTGTTTTGAAAACGTTTCAACGGAAGAATATTTTTAAAAGGGCATTCACTTCAAACACTTCGAGGTGGCAAATAAAACTTACCGGGAACCAAAGTGGGTAAAAACAATGCAGGAATCCGCAGAGGGAGTGTTTTATTTCCCGCCTCAAAATGTTTTAAAAGGTTTGTGTAGAAAGTCTCCCCCACCTTCGATCTCTCTGCCTTCTCTGAAAGGAAAGAAAGGAATCACGATTGATATCGCTAACGCTGGCCTGGTTTGTCAAATGTAAGCAAGACTACGGAATGACTGTGATATATGCCCAAGGGTGCTAAAACCCTGGATCGCTTCCATAAAGCAGGTCACTTTATCACGGGGCACTTTGCATTCTGCGCGGCTACAACAGATGTGCCGTGCTCGAGACAGTCCCCGGAAAATGGTCAAGTGCCAAACGAACAAAGTGCGACAACATATCGTCCCAGCAGGAGCCAATCTCAGTGAAACCGACTGGCAAAGCAGTCCATTTGTCATGATCCTGAGTGCCAGATCTCTTTGCAAGCTTGTGGCATCGTGGACGAGAAAATCCAGATTTCTAACTCCTAGTTGCTGGCAAGCTGTTCTTGGCAGTGGGCTCGTTGCTCTGCATGTGAAGCCATCAGATCAGTCCTGTAAAATGCAAGTATTTGGGGGTTTTTTTTGGGGGGGGGGGTTCCTGATTCTAAGCGCTTTGCTACAAAACTCTGTGATCTGTAAAGTTTTGTCAGGAAGCCAATGTTAAGACATTACCACCCTGGGAACGTGCACAGTGGGCTGGATCTTGTGAACTCAAGGGGTTCTTGGAAGCAGATTTTCTTCCACCATCTCCTTCCCATAATACTTTTTTTTTAAATTAAATATGCCGCCCTCCCCCTGAGGGCTCAGGGCGGTTTACAACAAGGTTAAAACATACATTAAAACATAATTTAAATATTAATTACATAAAAACAGAACCCATTTAAAAATGTGGATGGCGTCCGGCTCAAACGTTTTGAGACCGGAAAAAATGTTTCCTCCGTGGAGTTCTGCATTGTTTTTACTCCGTTTTGGTTCCTCTGATGGGGACAGCAGAGAGGTTTGGGAAATGTCTTAAAGAGACCACACATCCCAGCGAAGCTGTTGACTGCCAAGAGTGGCCTCAGAAGGTCGTTGCCTAGAATCAAGGGACAACAATATGATACTTTGCTCAGTAAGGTGAGGTGGTGAGCCAGAGGGGAGGCTATCCAGGTTAACTCCTTGCTCTTCACCTTCCTCAATTGAGCATGTATATCGCCAGCTGATGAAGACGCTGCGAAGCATGTATTTTTGCCACCTGAGGGTGGACTGGTACTGCTCGGAGTCCCCAACCAAAATTAATGACACAACACTCTTGTCTGTGGGGTAAAGTTTTGGCCAAAGATAAGGTGACCAGATGGTCACCTTTGTGAACCAGGATGGGGGGTAGGCGGCCGTGTGCACACGCAGCCGCAGGAGCGCACTGCCTTCCTGGGCGCTGCTGTTTCCCGCCCTGTCACAGGGTGGGAAACGGCAGCGCCCCAGAAGGCCGTGCTCCTGCAGCCACGCGCGTGGGAGGCTGCCACACTGCTTTGTGCCCCAGAAGGCAGTGTGGCAGCCTCCCAAAAATCGGGACAATTGAAACAACCCGAATTGTTATAAGGTGGGACTGTCCCGCCAAAAGCGGGACATCTGGTCAGCCTAGCCATAGCCAAACTGTTTTATTTGACAGCGGATGAAAAGAAGCGTGAGGCGCAGCATGGGACCTGATCTGGACACTGGGCAACCCGAGTGCTGTCCCCCAATGAAAACCGTTAACCATGCACAGCAACCATGGAACCTAGCTGGGCAGAAGGCCACATTCTGGAGATCCGTTTTGCACAGCGCAGTCACAGTGGAACCCAGATGGGCAGAAGGCCCCGTGCTGAGGAACCATTTTACCGCTAAGAGGTGCAAGCCTCAGTAGCCCCAGGCTGGGCATCCTGACCCACTGGTTGCTCCACCCCAAACCTCTTCAGGAGGTTCCGCCAAGAGGGTTAGCTGTGCAGCTCCCCTCACCATCAGATCAGTTCCCATGCGCCAAACACCAGCACACACACACATTAACATTGTCCAAAGAGCAGAGGTGGGTGGGAAATTCACCATCGCTCAGCTCCGGTGGTCTCATGACACTGCTGCCCATAGTGGGCATGGCCGCCGCCTGCCTTCGGCCCTTCTAAGGGCAGGCGCGGTGGGGCCTCTTAGCTGTGCCCTTTCCCGGCCAGCAATGGCTGCCCCCGGTGATTCGTGGGTGTTCTTAAGCTATGGAACACCTCCTGTTGATCCGGTTGCCAGTTGGACGGGAGTTTTGAATGGGAGAGATTCCAAGTCATTAACCTTATCGCGGGACGGTCGGAAGTCATCCCATCGGCCTTGACTGCCAAGAGGAAGCTCTAAACTTGGCCTGCGAGCTGACCTCATTTAACCTCCATCTCAATGTTTGGAACTTCAAATGGACAATAGACAACTATGCAGCAATGAAGTTCACAGGAATAGAGGATTGTTTCTCAAGTGCTTGTTTTGTTCTGCTCCGCGTGTTGTTGTTCTTCTACATTGGTGCTGCACTTTATTTATTTTATTTTATTTATTTATTTATTTATTGGGTTTATAGACCGCCCTCCCCCGGAGGGCTCAGGGTGGTGTACAGTACAGATAGAGCACAATCAATTTAAAATACAATAAATATGAATTAAGATGGCTCTAATAAAAATAAACCCTACCCCATTAAAATGCAGCTTATAAAATTAATTATTAATGTTAGCTCAAGATGGCGCCTGCTATCAATTCCCTCTCACACATACATCAGAAAAGAAGGGCAGTAGGGGCCACATGATGTTACAGCAGCAAACAAAGGGAGGAAGGGGCCCCTATCAACGGCTAGTCTCCCCAAAGGCCCGGTGGAACAATTTAGACTTGCAGGCCCTGCGGAACTCAGCAAGGTCCCGCAGGGCCCGGACCGTTGGTGGAAGAGTATTCCACCAGGCGGGGGCCAGAGCTGTAAAGGCTCTGGCCCGGGTGGAGGTCAGCCGTATCATGGAGGGGCCAGGGATCACCAGTAAATTGGCCTCTGCCGAGCGCAGAGGCCGATTCGGGACATATGGGGTAAGACGGTCCCTCAGGTACTGTGTGGTTTTCTACATTAAAATCCCCTTTTCTACATTAAAATCCCCTGTGTGGTATTTCTTAATGCATCTGGCTTTTGGCCAGTGGGCAGAGCGCAGTTGCTGCTGTTTATCCATTCTGCATTCTCCTCTGGGGCCTGCACTCCCCTCCTTCCACGACCTGCTTGGGAATTCTTTGTCACCTGGGTTCTCAGCTTCCTAAGCTGCCCAGCGTGGCTAGAGAAGGTTATGTGGGAGGTGCGCAAAGCATCAGCATTCCTGGTGGCCAAGGCACCGGTGCCCCTAGCTCAGGGGTCAGGAACCTTTTCCCCTCAAAGAGCCATTTGGCTCACACACCCCCGCTCACCCCCCCCACCCACTCGCTTTCCCGCCCACTTGCTCGCTTGCCCCCCCGCCCACTCATCCCCCCACGCCTGCAGGGTGGGAGGCAAAGCCAGCGGCACAGCCTAGCCGGCCGTGGGTGACCAATGCGCCCGCCCTGCTGGCTGCAGAGCGGGCGAAGATGTGGCCAGCGGCTCAGCCTGACTGGCTGCCAGGAGAGCCCCCGCCCCGCAACCAGCGGGGCGGGTGGGAGGCAAAGCCCGTGGCGCGGCCTAGTCGGCCACAGGCGATGGATGCGCCCACCCTGCAGCCTGCAGGGCGGGCAAGGCTGGGGCCAGTGGCTCAGCTCATGGAGCCACAGAACAGAGGCGGAAGAGCCACATGCGGCTCGCGAGCCACAGGTTCCCGACCCCTTCCCTAGCTGCACCCACCTCCTGGCAACATGGGGGGAAATGCATGCAGGCAGATGAGGGAGCTGGGAGTGCAGCAGGACAGAGAGCAAGTAGGCAGAAATATTTACAGGCATGTTGGGGGCACGTGAGTGGGTAGAGAAGGATGGCCCAGTAGTAAGCTTGGCTGTGTGCTCTCTGGCCCCTTCCGCACATGCAGAATAATGCACTTCCACTTCACTTTCAATGCACTTTGCAGCTGGATTTTACTGTGCGGAATAGCAAAATCCCTTTGCAAACAATTGTGAAACTGGATTGAAAGTGCATTATTTTGCATGTGCGGAAGGGGCCTCTGTCCACCTCTCCCCCCACCCCCACCATTAAAATCTGGAACCAGCCCGACCTGTAGTGAGGAATAAAATCAGGCAAAATCGCACCACCACATCCTGCAACCCAAACAGGGCTTTTGGAGTAAGACCCAACCAATTTAGCAATTTTCTCTCCTCACTGGAATGCCTTGTGCTCTGTGTGTATGTGTGTGTGTGTGTGTGTCATTCTCAATTCCTTTTGGGCTACCACATGGGTCTAACAAAGGGCAGAAAGGTAAGAGGACCAATTGTTGTTATTATTTTATTTTATTTGGTTTATAGGTTTGTAGGATGTATATGTCAGGTCCATGTCTGTCAGTGCTTAGATGTCTTGCTGTGTGGAAATTGCAAATGTTTCCTGTGAATACTTTCCGGTTTCCCTCTCCCCTCCCTGGCAATTCCCTGGCGCCAGCACTCCTGCGGGAAGGTGCGAACGTTCCCAGGTTTCTTGAAGCTCTGTAGTGCAAATGTTATACACTTTGTGAAACACATTTGGTGGGAATCAAATGGGAAGGATTGAAGGATATAATCTCTGGATCTAAGCGGGTGAGCTTAGATTCAGCTTTCTCTGTTACTCTACACGTTGTAGAAATAAACTGCTTTAGGACTTTCCTACAGTCTCTTGTTATTTCCACGTTCGAGAGCCTGACAGTATAATGGGTTGAGAGTGGGGGGTTGATGTTTGTATGTTTTGTTCGTTTGTGTCATGTGTGAGAAAATAAAAAAAATTGTGCTTCAAAATTATTCCAAGTAATTTTGTGGCTCGTTTAGTGCAGGGCAGATCGGGTACCTGCGTAGAATGGTCTGTTTTTGTTCTCAGGTCCCTCACTCAGGTAAGCGTGGTCTGCTGGGCTCCTGGATCCTTTTGTGGTTGATGATGTTGGTGTTTTGCCTGTATAGCAAATCTGCCCTTGAGCTCGTGTATCTAATCTGGAGGAACCGGGTTTGATTCCCAGCTCTGCCGCCTGAGCTGTGGAGGCTTCTCTGGGGAATTCAGATTAGCCTGCGCACTCCCACACACGCCAGCTGGGTGACCTTGGGCTAGTCACAGCTTCTTGGAGCTCTCTCAGCCCCACCTACCTCACAGGGTGTTTGTTATGAGGGGGGAAGGGCAAGGAGATTGTCAGCCCCTTTGAGTCTCCTGCAGGAGAGAAAGGGGGGATATAAATCCAAACTCTTCTTCTTCTTCTTCTTCTTTTCCTTCACCCGTTTTCCCTTCCTAGATTAAAGCAAGACTCGCAGGAAGGAAAACCATCCAAGGAAATCTAGCAGTCAGAGCATCACTGGTCTGCCTCAGCCTCTTCATCTGTTTCATCTCCGGGGAATGAGATTTCGGTGGAGGGTGGGATACGGGACTGTTGTGAACACAGTGGGCCTGGGGGAGAGAGATGGAGATGTCAGGATCTGGAGGGGAAAGAGAAAAACATTTCCTTTGGCCATTCTGTTTCCCTTTCTGAAAGAAGAAGAAAAAAAAGAATAACGAGGGAAGGGCGGGAGGGGAGGCCTCCTTCCTTCATCCTTGATCCCAACTGACAGGTACAAGCACTTTGGGCCCTAACTGGATGTGAACATTGTCAAAAGAGATTTGGGCGAAAGGGAGGCATCTGCAGCTCCGTTCCGATTGAGTTCAGCGCCGGAGCCACTTCCGCAGACGTGGCAGGGTGGCTGGTGGGCAGACACCAGTGCAGATGGGAACTTCACATACTGTATGCATCATGGCCGACTATAAAAAGAGTCACCCCGAATCAAGGGCTGCGCGGCGAGTCTCCTTGGAACCTTCACATCCAATTTCAATCCGGCTGACATCCCTCGTAGCTTGCAGTGAGCCTCGTGTGTGTGTGTGTGGGGGGGGGGAATGCTTAAGCATTGGTATAGTATTAACGCAGGAGCATAGTTGGCTACGGTTTTGATTCAGCCAGAGATCCGAGCCTGTTATTTTGAAGGATGGCACGGTTCAAGGGGAGGGTGAACTCAGAAAGGGAAGGAACAGGAGGGGTGTCTTTAGACCTTTTCCCGCTCTTTTGACAAAGGTAGCCATCGCCCCTGAGCAAGCTGTTCCTGGTTTACCTTCTTGGCCCCTTCCGCACACCAAAACAGTGCACTTTCACAACTGTTTGCAAGTGGATTTTGCTATTCCGCACAGCTTCAAAGAGCACTGAAAGCAGTTTGAAAGTGCATTATTCTGCATGTGCGGAATG
Source organism: Sphaerodactylus townsendi (assembly GCF_021028975.2). Lineage (NCBI taxonomy): Eukaryota > Metazoa > Chordata > Lepidosauria > Squamata > Sphaerodactylidae > Sphaerodactylus > Sphaerodactylus townsendi. The sequence continues at coordinate 195,858,745 of NC_059425.1, forward strand.
AGCCCTTGACTCTTTTGTCTCACTAAAAAATCAAGGCTCTAAACCAAAAGTAAATGGCATAAATATATGTATATATATAAGGGAAGTCTTTAGGCCTTTTACCGCCCCTTTGACAAAGGTTATGGCCGACCTGGAGTGAACTGTTTTTGGTTCCCCTCAACTCTTTTGACCCACTAGAAAATTGAGGAGCTAAAAGAAAAGTAAATCATAGGGGGAAAAAACGGGATGTGTTAAGATCTTTCCCCCACGTATTGACTAAAGCACAGGTGTCAAACTCGCGGCCCTCCAGATGTTATGGACTACAGTTCCCATCATCCCCTGCCAGCATGATGCTGGCAGGGGATGATGGGAACTCGCTCGAGTCCAGCATCTGGAGGAACAGTGTCCCACTATGAACTACTAAAGCCAGCTGCTTTTGATTCCCCTCAACTCTTATGTCTCACTAGGCCACTGAGGAGAAAAAGCAAAAGGAAATGGTAGGAAAAAAGGATTTAGGATATCTTTACAAATTTCCCTGTCTTTTGGCAAGGGTAATGGCTGACCCCTTTTTGGTTGCCCTGGAGTCTTTTGTCACACTGAGGAGCAAAAGTAAATGGTAAGGAAAAGTAAATGGTAAGGGAAAAAATGTTTTTAAGACCTTTTCCCACCCTTTTGGCTAAGGTAGTGGCCGACCCCGAGCGAGCTGCTCTTGTGTCCCCTCAACTCTTCCGTCTCGCTCGACAATCAAGGAGAAAAAGCAAAAGTAAATGGCGGTTGAGGACAAGGTGGGTGGGGGGAATATAATTAAACAGCTTTAAGTTTCCTTGAAAGGTGAGCGGGTTGGAAAGCCGCAGTGGGGTAAACTGTCAAGCCGGAATGAGCCGAGGTGCGGACTCCAGCGGCATGAGCTTTCTGAAGTGACGTATTAGGGAAAAGGTAAATTATATTCTGTATTCATGACCGAAAGCATTTTATTTGAAAGCCGACGCTGTCAAGGTGGGGATGCTGGCTCCGCGTAGCGGCGCCTCTAGCCGTGCTGCGTGAGTGAGACGACATGACAGCTTGTAATAAGTAATTTTTATACAGTTGCATTTATCACTCAAGTAGGCAATATTAAGCATGGATCTTACAACGTGGCAGAAGCAAAGGACAGAGGCTGGGGGCCATGCTGTGTACGGATGTGTGTATACACAAACATTCAACTTTTCTCTCCCTCCCTCTCTCTTTGCAAGCAGGATTCTGTTAATGTAGCACTTTTTAAGATATGCGCCCGAATGCTTCTCCGTTGTTAATACATCACCGAAAGGTTACCTCAGGAACGACCCTGTTTCGCCCAAAGGATGTTGTTTTAAGGCTTTAATGAATTAGACATTGCTACCCTTTCCTGGCAAAAATCAATTGCCTCAATTAACAAATTTCCACCCGTCCAAATATTTACAGAGCCAAGGGCCCGGCGTCGGCAGCTGCTCTCTGTCCCCCCACTCGCTTCCTCATTAATATCTCCAAGGTGGTGAGTGTATGAGGCAGCCGTTCGGTTGCATTTGTGGTGAAACATGGATGTGAGCATGCACACTCTTCACGCCCGTACTTTTCAACCCCGGCAGTGTTTTGAAGCCTGGCTGATAAGCAAATAAGGCTGCCAAGTAGACTATGTGTTACTGGTTGGGCTGGTCAAATGATGTCCTGTCAGGTGATCAGTACTGATTGTCATGCCCTTATATAAAGCAGTGGTGCGACCCCACTTGGAGTACTGTGTCCAGTTCTGGTCGCCGCATCTCAAAAAGGATATTGAGGAGATAGAAAAAGTGCAGAGAAGGGCAACAAGGATGATTGAGGGACTGGAGCACCTTCCCTATGAGGAGAGGCTGCAGCGTTTGGGACTCTTTAGTTTGGAGAGGAGGCGGCTGGGGGGGATATGATTGAGAGAGATCTAAAGGTACCATGCATGGGGTAGAAAATGTTGACAGAGAGAAATTTTCTCTCTTTCTCCTGTCTAATAGCACTTCTAGAACCAGGGGCATTCATTGAAAATGCTGGGGGAAGAATGAATGCCACTAAGGAGGTGGTGAAAAGGAAACACTTCTTCATAGCAGACGTGTGATTGGTGTTTGGAATATGCTGCCACAGGGGAGGTGGTGATGGCCACTTTCCACCTGGATAGCTTTAAAAGGAGAGCTTGGACAGATTTATGGAGGAGAATGCGATTTATGGCTACCAATCTTGATCCTCTTTGATCTTTGAGATCTGCAAAAGTTGCCTTAACAGACCAGGTGATCGAATGCCTTAACAGACCAAGGTGGTCAGGAGCAACAGCCATAAGAAGGCCATTGCATTCACATCCTACATGTGAGCTCCCAAAGGCACCTGGTGGGCCACTGCGAGTAGCAGAGAGCTGGACTAGATGGACTTTGGTCTGATCCAGCTGGCTTGTTCTTATGTTCTTATGTTCTTATGATACGTTGGGTGATTCGCGCTTGGGTTGCTCGACCCTACGTTGAAAACTGCGTTCGACCTAAGTGCTCTGCACAATACTGGGATCGATGTGGTTTTGTACCAGCTTACGCCCGATGTAGCGGTCAAATTTCCGACTGCAGTTGGGTGCTACTACTTTCCAGGAACAGCATCGAACTCAGCTCGATTCCAGTAAAGTGCGGAATCTCTGGTGCCAGATTAGGTACTACTACTTTTCTTCAGGGAACCAGCGGCTGCGAACTCGGCTTCGATTCCAGTAAAGTGCTTGGAGATCTGCTGGTGCCAGGAGTCCCCATTCAGCCAATCACAAAGCGGTGCTGTTTCCGCTTGTATACCAATGTAAGCTGCCAATCAAAAAAGCGCCACCTTAGTCCTCCATTCCTGTGGCAGTTTTTTTCCACAACTTCAGTTTTTCTAACTGATGTGGGGATTAGGGATGGTGAACATGGCCATAGAACAGTAGCCAATCGGAACAGAGCGGCGAAGAGGCACAGGATGATTCCGCCCTCCGAGCTGGGATCAAGAAAGCTGATCAAGTTTGCAGCTGGGAACAATATTAGCTGGAAGTCAGTACCCTTCTCAGGGAACTGGGTCAAACCTATTTTACTCGTGTGCGGAATCACCCTTGGAGAACCTTCAGATTTTGCCAAGGTTCTATCAGTCTAATTTTGTCGGGCTCTGCACAGAAAGGTGTCAGGTTCTTCCCTAGCCCTGATATTCCAGGCTCTATCCCGGACTCAGCTGTTTGACTTCCCCTGTCTCATCTTACCCTAGAGCAGGAGTCCCCAACATGGTGCCCATGGTGTCAACCAACAACACACCTGGTGTCTGCTAAGTGTTTTTGAAAAGTAGATGGGATTAGACGAGGTTGTTGCCTAGCAGAGCTTCTGAGTAGCCATTGCATATCGGTTTGGCTGTGCAGATTTTTTAAAATCGCTTTGGCGGCAGATGCCAAGACACTGTTGATTTTTTTTCTCACTCCTCTTTCCCAGAATATTTTCAAATTATCTCCTCTTCACTCTTTCACTTGGGCTTCCTTTGGTAAGTGGTTGTCTCTGCCTCTCATGGCAGCCATTTTGTGTTTTGCTCTGCCTCTGATGGCAGCCATTTTGTGTTTAGCTCTGCCTCTGATGGCAGCCATTTTGTGTTCTGCTCTGCCTCTGATGGCAGCCATTTTGTGTTCTGCTCTGCCTCTCATGGCAGACATTTTGTGTTCTTCTCTGCCTCTCATGGCAGACATTTTTGTGGGTTCTTGCCTCTGCCTCTCATGGCCAGACATTTTTGGCATTCTGCTCTGCACTCCCAGTGGGCAAAGTGGGCAGCTGCCCTGATTGGGCAAAGTGGGCAGCTGCCCCGGGCGCCACCTTGTGGTGGGCGACAAAATTGCAGGTTTGTGAGGGATTTTGTATTTTCAGTGTTTTTCCGTTTTTGGCCTGCAGGGGGCGCAGATTTTAGGCTAGCAGCACCAAAATTTCAGGGATTTTTTGGGAGACTCTCCTGATGATATCACCCAGGTTTGGTGAGGTTTGGCCATTTAGGGAGTCCAAAGTTATGGACTCCCAAAGGGAGGTGTCTCCCCATCCCCCCCATTGTTTCCAATGGGAGCTAATAGGAGATGGGGGGCTGGGCACCTTTTGAGGGTCCATAACTTTGGACCCCTGAACCACAGACTCACGCAACATCTGGAGTAGTACTCAGAGGTAGGTCTGAAGATAATTTTGGAAATTTTGGCGCTGCTATCTTAATAATTGCAACCCTGACAACAGTAGGCACCCCCTAAATTTCCCAGATCTCCCTCTTTTTTAAATTCACCCCTTCCCACCAATGCTTGTTTTCTTTCTTTTTATTCTCTCGGTGCCTAATAAAGGTTGTTGTTGTTGTAGTAGTAGTTGCGCAGATTTTAGACTAGCAGCGCAAAATTTCAGGGATTTTTTGGGGAGACTCTCTGATGATATCCGCAGGTTTGGTGAGGTTTAGTTTAGGAGGTCCAAAGTTATGGACTCCCCAAAGGATAAATCCTATCCCCATTGTTTCTGCATGTAGGATTTAAAGGGAGAATCTGAGGTCCCCAGTTTAAACACCATTTAAAATGATGCTGTTTGGGGGTGGATTCCAGCATCACTTGTTTAAACTAGGGAGCCCAGATTCTCCCTTTTAAATCCACCTTTAAAGGGAGAATCTGGGCCCCAGTTTAAATAACATTGAAAGTGGATGCTGTTTCCCCCAATTAGGGGGACTGGATACAACACCATAAAATGTTTTCATAGCAGTAATAAAACATTTTGAAAGCATTTTGAAAATGTTTTCCAAATATTATTTCATTGTGGTGGCAATGGCCCATTGCTATGTTCTAGATTTGTGGAGTTGGGGGGGATGTTCTATAATGTGATGGTGGACTTTGGAAACGACCTGGTAGAGCAATGGGGGCTACACCTTTCGAGGTCCATTGGTCATGGTGGGGAGGATTGGTAAGGCTAGACATGAACGCTGGGCAAATCAAACTCAGAGTTTTACCTAGGCTCAAGTTCGCCTAGGTACGCCCCTGCTCTCATGGCAGACATTTTGTGTTTTGCTCTGCCTCTCATGGCAGACATTTTGGTGGTGGAATCTCCACGAAGATACCTTTTGTCTGAAAATTTGGTGCGCTGCATATCTGTAATGCACCCTGACAGCAGGCACCCCTAAATTTCCCCAGATTCTCTTTTTAAATTCACTCCCTTCCCACCAATGCTTGTTTTCTTTCTTTCTTTTATTCTCTCGAGGTGCCTAATAAAGGTTGTTGTTGTTGTAGTAGTGGTTGTTAAATCTACCCCTTAAATGGATTTAAAAGGGAGAATCTGGGTCCCCAGTTTAAAACACCATTAAAATGATGCTGTTTGAGGGTGGTTAGCATCCTTACTTGTTTAAGCAGGGGCCCAGATTCTCCTTTTAAATCCGCCTTAAAGAGGAGAATCTGGGCCCCTGAACTAAATAACATTGAAAGTGATGTGTTTCCCCCAATTAGGGGACTGGATACAACACCATAAAATGACTCATAGCAGTAATAAAATTTTGAAAGCATTTTGAAAATGTTTTCCAAATATTATTTCAACTGTGTGGCACTTATTGTTGCTATGTTCAGATTTGTGAGTTGGGATGTTCTATAATGTGATGGGTGACTTTGAAGCGACCTGGTGGAAAAAATCATTGTTTGGTCATGGTGAGGAGGGTGGCCACCCATGGGGAGGCATCAAACTCAGGTTTGCCAGGGCTCAAGGATTAAGCTAGAGTGCGCCCTGCTCTCGCAAGCAGACATTTTGTGTTTTGCTCTGCCTCTCATAGCAGACATTTTTGTGGTGCTTTACCACTCTTTGTCGAAGTTCCAAAAGGTTCAAACATGGGTCCAGAAGCGCTTGGGGAACACCAAGCTCTGAATCTCAATTTTCTTAAAATAAAAAGCTGATGTTCTTTAGTGAAAATGAAAGGATATGCAAGAATCTGGAAGTGAAATCAAACTGTTCATAAATGCTCTGCATCCAGACAGCAAAAACTGGATTTGAACTCTGCCTCCCTTTCTCTCTGGAAAGTTCCCGCTTCCCAAACTCTTGTGTTGCATTCCAAAAGGTGGACAGAGACATTTCCACCTATCACTGCCCTTCTCTGAACACTCCCCCACCCCAAAGTGGTCCATTTTCCACAACTCTTTTCACCTGGCCAGTATGTTGGAGTGAGATACCCATCATGCTGCTAGTGTTTTAATGTTTAATTTATTTATTGTTTTAACTTAAACTATTTGTTGTATTCAAATGCTGATTGTTTTGTGAACCGCCCTGAGCCCTTCAGGGGTAGGGCGGTCTATTAAATTTAATAAATAACAACAACAACAACAACAACAACAACAACAACAACAACAACAATAATAATAATAATAATAACAACAACAATAACAATAACAATAATAATAACAACATCATCATCATCATCATCATGCCTGCACACTGGGGGACACGGCATCACTTTAAGTGTGTATAAGTGAATAGGGTGTCCTTCTCTTTGTCTTAACCTGGGAACTACCCCTGGACCCATCCTTGCTCTCTCTCTCTCTCTCTCTCTGTGTGTGTGTGTGTGTGTGTGTGTGTGTGTGTGTGTGTGTTCTTTTCATTCTTCACGTGACTTCTTATGGAGTTACACATATCTACAGGTATTTCTTGAAAAACCAATGTTTCAGACTTCCACGCACACAATGCCAGATTCGCTGGCCACTTGTGATAGAAAGTAGTCATCTTTAGATTAGGCTTCACTCGTTCTCCTTTTGACTGCAACTGGAACTAAAACTACTCGAATAAATGTAATTTTTAATTTTTCTTTACAATGTACTTCTTGGCCCAGATTTTCTCATTTTAAATCCGCCTTAAAGAGGAGAATCTGGCCCCCAGTTTAAATAACATTGAAAGTGATGCTGTTTCCCAATTGGGGACTGGATACCAACACCATAAAATGTTTTCTCATATGTGCAGTAATAAAACATTTTGAAAGCATTTTGAAAATGTTTTCCAAATATTATTTCAGCTGTGTGGCATGGCCCATTGCTATGTTCAGATTTGTGAGTTGGGGGATGTTCTATAATGTGATGGTGACTTTGAAACGACCTGGTGGAAAAAATCATTGTTTGGTCATGGTGGGGGAGGGTGGCCACCCATGCGGGGGGCATCAAACTCAGGTTTTGCCCAGGGCTCAAGTTCGCCTAGGTACGCCCCTGCTCTCATGGCAGACATTTTGTGTTTTGCTCTGCCTCTCATGGCAGACATTTTGTGGTGGCACCCACTCTTTGTCAGAGTTCCAAAGGTTCAAACAGGGTCAGAAACGTTGGGAACACCAAGCTCTGAATCTCAATTTTCTTAAAATAAAAAGCTGATGTTCTTTAGTGAAAATGAAAGGATATGCAAGAATCTGGAAGTGAAATCAAACTGTTCATAAATGCTCTGCATCCAGACAGCAAAAACTGGATTTGAACTCTGCCTCCCTTTCTCTCTGGAAAGTTCCCGCTTCCCAAACTCTTGTGTTGCATTCCAAAAGGTGGACAGAGACATTTCCACCTATCACTGCCCTTCTCTGAACACTCCCCCACCCCAAAGTGTCCATTTTTCCACAACTCTTTCACCAATTCGGCCAGTATGTAGTGGTTATAAGGAGGAGTTGAGATAAACTGCAGATCATGCTGCTAGTGTTTTAATGTTTAATTTATTTACTTTGTTTTAATCTCTAAACTATTTGTTGTAATTCAAATGCTGATTAGTTTTTTGTGAGGCATACAGGCCTGAGCCAGCTTCAGGGTAGGGGTGATCTATTAAATTTAATAAATAACAACAACAAACAACAAACAACAACAAATAAACAAATAAACAACAACAAATGCAATAATAATATATATATAATAACAACAACAATAACAATAACAATAATAATAACAACATCATCATCATCATCATCATGCCTGCACACTGGGGGACACGGCATCACTTTAAGTGTGTATAAGTGAATAGGGTGTCCTTCTCTTTGTCTTAACCTGGGAACTACCCCTGGACCCATCCTTGCTCTCTCTCTCTCTCTCTCTCTGTGTGTGTGTGTGTGTGTGTGTGTGTGTGTGTGTGTGTGTGTTCTTTTCATTCTTCACGTGACTTCTTATGGAGTTACACATATCTACAGGTATTTCTTGAAAAACCAATGTTTCAGACTTCCACGCACACAATGCCAGATTCGCTGGCCACTTGTGATAGAAAGTAGTCATCTTTAGATTAGGCTTCACTCGTTCTCCTTTTGACTGCAACTGGAACTAAAACTACTCGAATAAATGTAATTTTTAATTTTTCTTTACAATGTACTTCTTGGCAGATTTATTTACTGCATTCAGTACCATGCTTCTATGACTAAGACTATGTGTGGCGAGTTGGCACTTAACACACCAGTCACAAATGAGGTTTATCAAAAATCCAGTAGATTCTCAGCACATACAACCATCGCAATGGTGTAGTGGTTAAGAGCAGGTGCGCTCTAATCTGGAGAACTGGGTTTGATTCCCCCCTCTGCCACTTGAGCTGTGGAGGCTTATCTGGTGAACCAGATTAGCCTGTGCACTTCAACACAGGCCAGCTGGGTGACCTTGGGCTAGTCACAGTTCTTTGGAGTTCTCTCAGCCCCACCTACCTCACAGGGTGTTTTATTAGGCATATTAAAACAGGCTTCAGAGCGTTACAGAAATTTCTAAAGTACAAATCAAAAGTACATTCAAAACACAGACAGATAAACTATGTCGAGCATTGGACGTTACTTAGAAAATTCTGTCACTTGTAAAAGAAATTTTGCTACTTTTTCCAAGAGCCTCTGTGTTATTTAACAAATAGCCTCTGTGTTATTTAACAAAAGCTCCACAACAGAGTTGTCAGAGTCTCTTTCAGATTTGTCTAAGACCCGCCCAGGAGAGAAATTCCTAATACCCACATATCTCAGACAGTCAAGTATAATGTGAGCAAAAGTCTCCCCTTGGTTTTTACAGTGTGGACAGACCCGATCCTGGAGAGGGATAGATAGGTAGCGACCCTTTGTAATGGCCGATGGAAAAGTATTGCATCTGGCCCTTGTAATAATCCATCTCTGTTGGGGTCCAGTTAATAGTTCAAGATATTTGGCTATGTGCCCCTGCAGTGAACAAATTTTCACCCTCTGAAATCTCATAGAGCAATGCATTGAACATCGACACCCACTGGCCATCAACTTCATCGACTTCAAGAAAGCTTTTGGCAGCATTCACCGAGAGTCCCTCTGGCAGATCCTACATTTGTACAGAGTACCAGCAGCCTTCATCGCCATCTTCAAAGACTTGTACCTACGATCCAGCTGTTGCATCAAGACAGATAATGGCTACACAGACTTCCTTGAAATCACCGCTGGAGTCAGACAAGGCTGCATTCTGTCTCCACTTCTCTTCCTGTTGTGTATGTGAAGGAGTGCCAGTCTACCCCAACCTTGTGCAAAGGGATCACTAGTTTAGTGATTTTTGAAAATTCTGGGTTGAGGGCAATAAAACACGCCAAACTCGTTTTGGGAACGGGACCTGTGCAAAGTTCCTCCCAAAATGATTTTTATAGCATCTTGTAGACATTATATTTGCCCTCTGTGTGATCCACCCTAGTCCACCCCACAAAGCAGCCGTTTTCTTCAGAGGAATTGATCTCTGTAATCTGAAAATCCAGTTGTAATGCTGGGATATGCCAGGCCCCACCAGTAGGTTGATAACTCTACAGGACATGCAGTTTACCAGCAGAAGGGCCTGGCTTTCAATCCTTGATGCCTCTCAGAAAGACATGCTGAGAATGTTCTCAGCTAGAGAAGAAACAAAATGCCCCAAGGCCCCAGAAGGTATGAGGCCACCAAGAGATTGCTGCGTATTGCTTGAGGGTAGTGAACACCGAGGTCACACCTGTCCGACCTTTCCCCTTTGACCTTCACAGCAAGGCCCAGGAGAAAGCCTAATTGCCTATCTTGCAAACTGGCAATCCGAGTTATTAATGAATTTCTCCTGGCTAAATGCTGCCGACCAAATTATATAACATATTTAGGCTGTTGGTATCCCATGTTCTTTTTACAGATATAGTTAACCTTTGGGGTGATGGCCGTGAGTCACATGGCCCGCAAACCCTTTGGGGTTTCTCTATTTTTAAAATTTCAGCTCCTCAACATTGCTTTCCCCCATCATTTTTCCTCCACTGCCCCGCTAAGAACTGAGGACAGACAACAGAGGTCGACCCACTTGGTGGGAAAACGGCAACCATCGTTTTTATATTCACAATTCAAGGCTGCAGTTGTCTCACCTTCTTCTTAGCAACAGGTCACAACTGCAACCGGATGCCAGTGGCAGCCTCCGCCCACTGAACTTGCAGAACATGCTGAATAAAAGACTGTGAAAAGGCCTCATATGGGCAACGGTAGCTAGCCTGCGGGTGGCGGCTGGAGACCTCCAGGGATTACAACAGGGCAACAGAGATCAGTAGCTGGAGAAAATAACTGCTTTGGAAAATGGACTCTATGGCCTTATACCCCATGGAAGGCCCTCCCTTCCCCAAGCCCCACCCTCATTAAGCTCCACCTCCAAATCTCCAGGTATTTCTGAACCCAAATTGGTTGATCGCCAAATTGTTACCAGAAGATGAACATGAACTGAATGTGGAGATCTGTGTATCCAAAGAGTTCTTTAAAAGAGGGCCATCTCCTGATTAAAAAAAACCCAGCAAAGTGATCCTGTTCGCGTGAACCAAGATGAAAGAAAACTCAGCAGATCTTACTGTCTTGTAAGTATGTGCAGGGTTGGAGTCTTAGGGTCTTCCCCCACTTACCTTAAGCCCCGCGCTGCTCTCCTCAAGTAGCGCGGGGTCCCCAGGCACTCCCCACGACAGGGGCGGTGACAGCGCAGCATCCCGGGCGCTGGAGAAAAAAATGTGGTTAGCAGCTTTGATGTGGATAAACCGGGCGCCGGCGCTTCGAAAGAGCAAATGGCATGGGGGGGGGGGATAGGAGAGAGTGGGGAAACGCCCTTAGTTAATTTATGGTACGATTGTTCTTCAAGAGCACACAGAAACACTTCTCACATTTTCCACGATGGATGTGTCTGAACTGTGTCATCATAACGTAATTGCTTAATTTTATGTAGGGTTTTTTTTTTAAAAAAAATGTCAGACGCTTTGAGGATTTTTGCTCAGAACTTGAGATTTAAACACTTCGAATGAGTTAAGAAATATCACATCTCTCCCACACACCTACACAGTTCCAGTGGTGTCCACAGGGAGATCGGCTCATGTGGTTTTCGTGTTCCTCCAACGGTTGATGGTACACAGAGGCTTCCCCATGGCAGGTGGCCCACATTTTCCCTGTTCCAGTCCTCTAGCATTGGCCACCCTGTTTCCCTCAAACTGGGGCCTTTCCCCTTTTTGAAATGAGCTGTTTCCTATTATTCTATCGGCACACCCTTGTAACGACAAGGGTAACATGTTCTTTGAATTAGGGCTGTACATTTGGGTAAACCCGAATGGATAATAACACCCCCCCCCAATAAAAAGCTGTTTCCGCTTTTGGGGTTTATTTTTACCTCCACCCCCCACCCCACCCCCCCGGCAGCAATTATACCGAGCCAAATAAGCAGATTCTGAAAAATGCTGAATTTTTCCGCTATGTTTTGAGCCGGCTTCAGCCCACCCCCATGAAAGTCCCTCTTCTGCTCCTTCTCCCCTCCCCTCCTTCCTTTTCCCATCTCTTACCTTGTAGAAGGAGGCAGCAACAGGGATAGCATCCAATTCTCTCCCTGCACCACCACTTCAGAAGGCCCCGCAGCTCCTTGTGGACTTGAGAAGCAGCAGGAGGGGCGTGTGAGAAAAGAACTGGATGCATTTAGGTCTCCCCACATTCAGCTCTCCTTGTCACAACTTCCCAAGTCCAGGTGGACGTGAGGAAAAGCAACAGGGAGAGCTGAGATTTTTCAAGTTCAGATTTAAAAGCTGAAAATCTTTGGGAAAGCTGAATAAAGTTGATATGGGGGCATCAGCTTTTTTTAAAAAAAATCAGGGTCTTTTAAATCTGAACTAAAAAGAAAAAAAGAAAAAAGTGCACTTTGAATGTCCAGCTTTCATTATTATAAAAATCAGTCTCTACCTCCTTCCATTGCAGAGATATGCCTTTCCCCATGTATCTCCTCAATAAAAAGGGCTACAGATGCACTAAAAAAAAAAGAAATGACATCTGGGAATTCAGGGAAGCTGTTTCACATATTGTTTCAGCGCTATTTTGATATGATGAGATTTTGCTGCCATTAAAAAAATAAAAATAAAAGGCCTCCTAGGGTTAGGGAATCGTCACTGTGGGATGAAGGGCAGGGAAAATGACTTTGATATGAGCCAGAGAATCTGAATTTTCCCACCTAAACAGAAGCCATCCTAGTTTTACTGTGAGTTCACAAAATTTTGTAGCATAGTACATTTGATAAAGATGGGAGAAAAGCTGGAGGAGGTACACAAATATGCACCACAGTGTTTTGGGAAGCAGGGGGAGGGGAAAACACCCAACTCCTGAAACCATTGATGATCCTGGGGCAGAAAATATATGTGTGGAAACGATTTCTGTTAAAATAGTTTTCACTTATTTGAACATCTGATGATACTTTTATTTATCATTCATTTTGAACCACTGGAATGGTATCTTTTTCAAGACAATTTTTTTCACAACTCTGGAAAATAAGATACATGTTGTGCATTCCTTACATTTGAGCTGTACCATGTGAGACCCCTTGAATGTTGTTTAAAGTTCACAAGCACACAGGCCTGCTATTTTGGTCTTTGATTAGCACACAAGGCTGTTGAGGCAGATCCCTACAGAGGAAAAACCTGCTCTTAGAAGAGCCAGAAGTCCTTAATATTTTTATTTTATTTATTTATTTATTTATTATTAAATTTCCATCCCCTGTGAGGGTCTGGCTGTGAACAGCAAAAGTTCAGAGACAACAGGAGCAAAACACACATTACGCTGGCAATATAAATACATAGGCTCCAATCCTGTCAACACCTAAAAATAACCAAACCAGCGGAAACAGATTACTGCTATGCCCACCTCAGATTTAAAACCTACCCCAGAAGAGGGGATCGAAAGCCCTCAATATGAGGGGACCCTGATAACAGCCCGCAAAACAAGGGCAATAGGGAGCAGTAGGGGGCACTATGATCAGCAGCCGGACACCCCACAAAGCGTCTGTAACAACACAGTCTTACAGGCCCCAAGGAACTCTCACTCCAGGTTCCGCGAGGGGTCTGACAGCTGGAGTGAGGGTGTTCCACCAGGCCGGGGCCAGTGCTGTAAAAGTCTGTAATAAGTGCTGTAATAAGTGCTGTAATATTTTATTTTATTTATTTATTTATTTATTATTTACAAACTTTTATACAGCCCGATCCCAGAGGGAGCTCGAGGCTGATGAACAGCAAAGTTCAGAGAAGCAACAGAGCCAAAACACACATACAATATAAATACGCAGGCTCCATCTCATGTCAACTTTAAAAATAACCTAAAACCAAAGCGAAACAGATTAATACATAAAAAGCGAAGCGTCCAACCTCAGATTGGAAACCTACCCCAGAAGGGGGGGGGGACGGTGACCTCAATATGGGGACCCTGATGTAACAGCCCGCCAAAAACAAGAGACAATAGGGGAGACGGTAGGGGAGGCACCACATCAGCAGCGGACCTCAAGGCCGATTCTGGAACAACATACAGTCACCCACAGGCCCTGCGAACTCACCCAGGTCCCTTGGAGACGGGACATGGAGGAAGGTGTTCCACCAGGCGGGCCAGTGCTGTAAAGTCTGTAATAGAGATGCTGTAATAGGAGAGCGTGACGTGTGAATTTTACACAGAAGCATCTAAAATCATATAGAGATAGTTGAAAGGATCAGGGTCAGCTGGGGAATTCAAGGGGAATAGGGAAAGGCACGTGAAATTGTTGCAAGCAACTCCGTATTGAGTGACAGGCTTGGATTAAACCCAATATAAATATAAATAAAAAAACAGTGCTCCCTCCTTTAAATTCACAGGCCCACTTGTCTTGTGGTCTCACTGGGCACGCCTTAACCAGGAAGTTAAATTATTCTATTGCAATTCTTTCCTTCCTTTCTGGCCTCCCATCTCAAAGAAGGACTTTTCAGAGATGCTGAATGGACCCTGGAAATACTGGCCCTTTCCGCATGAACCTTTTAAAAATGTTTCGAGGCAGGAAATAAAGTGTTTCCTCCATGGAGTTCCCCGTTGTTTTTACCCCAAACATTTTATTTACACCCTGAAAACGTTTTAAACGAATCCTCTTTTGAAATGATTCTCCGGCTGAAATGTTTTGAAAATGTGTTCAATTGCTGTTCGATCTACCGACTCCCTTATCCACGTTTCTCTGCTTTTCTGAACTTCTTCTTTGGTGCTGTTTTCTGAGCTCACCCCGTTCCCCCTCATCTGTTTATTTGCAGCCTTTCTCTGTTTGTTCTTTTGTTTTTGGAGAACGGGCAGCACGAAGCTGTGAAACATTGAAGCATCAATGCAACACAGAACTCAAAAAAGGGGGGGGGACAAATCGCGTGATGGTGGCCAGAAGAAGAAGACTTTATTTACAGTCAGTGACCAAATATATTACAAATCTCCAAAATATCTACAACAAAACAAGAATGCCGATCTCTCTCCTGTATTCCAGCACTGTCCATCTATATATCATTATACTTTGTAGACACACCAAACAGCATAAAATTACTAGACAAAGCAAAAATATCTAAGGGGGATGCCATATTCAGATTTTTTTTTCTTTTTCATAATGAATAGGCAGAATTTTGCTACCCATTTAGTAATATTCTCCTTCTAATCTTGTAATAGTTTTTCCCAACAAACTTTATCAGAACAATATGTCATCTTGTGTAGTAGATATGACAGGCATTTTTTCCTTGCCTCCTCATAAAGTGGACACTTTAATAACATATGCTCTAATGGTGGCCAGGAATCGTTTTGAGGGCATGAGTACATACTCACATCATTGTAAAGGCAGGATTGAAAATGCTTTAGAAATGTTTTCGGGGGGTTGTGTGGAAAGGACCAGTGTTCTCCATTCTGGGTTGGGGAATTCCTGGTGATTTGGGGGCAGAGTCTGGGTGGGGTGAAGTTCGGTGAGTGGAGAGACCTCAAGTCACAGAGTTTACTTTCCGAAACAGCCATTTTCTCCAGGGAAACAAATCATTTGATTCCAAAGGGACTCCAGGCCTCACCTGGAAACTGACACTCCTGCCAAAGGTCGTTATCTTGGGGTTGGAGCCTGGGGAAGGAAGGGCCAATTGTTTCGCTACCACAGGGGAGGGGAGGGTGCCCCACCCCGGGGCCACACCATTGGCGTCACGTGGGAGGCAGAAAATCGCCCCCACACCCATCCCCCTTCCTCTCCTTCTCCTGCCCCCCAGGCCTGGGAGAAGCCCGGAGCAGCCTGACGGGCCCAGCCAGGTTGCTTTTTTAGCTGGCCGCTCTTTGCACGGGGCAGGGCCTGGGCACCATTTTGCCCCAGGCACCATTTCCCACCCACCCCCACCCCTGGGAAGGGCAGAGGAGGGACCCTCGTACCTGCGGGACCGTCTGGCCCCATATGTCCCATCCCGGCCTCTGTGCTCGGCAGAGGCCAATTTATTGGTGGACCCTGGCCCCTCCATGATGTGGCTGGCCTCCACCTGGTCCAGGGCCTTCACAGCCCTGGCCCCTGCCTGGTGGAATGCTCTCCCACCAGCTGTCCGGGCCCTGCGAGACCTTAATGAGTTCCGCAGGGCCTGTAAGACTGAGCTATTCTGCTGGGCTTTTGGGGAGGCCAGCCGCTGATGCCCCCTCCCCTCCCCTCCCCCTCCCTTTCCCCTTCTTCTTTTTTAACAGCTGGGACCCTGCTGTCCCCCTCTTAGAGGAGTTTAGCCATCAGACGCCATCTGTTGTTCTGAAATATTATATGATGATTTAAACGCTGTGTTTTAATTTGCACCAGTAGAAAATGTACGGCGTTTATTTATGTATTACCTGTTGTTATTTGTGGTTGTTGTAAACCGCCCTGAGCCCTCCGGGGGAGGGCGGTATATAAGTTTAACCATAAAATATAAAAATAAAATAAACATTGGCAGGAGACAAAACCAGGGAGTCCACCCTCCGAAGCAGCCATTTTCTCCAGGAAAACCAATGACTGTCATCATCATCATCATCATCATCATCATCATCATCATCATCATCATCATCATCATCATCATCATCATCATCATCATCATCATCATCATCAATTTATTATTTATTATATTTATAAACCGCCCTCCCCCGGAGGGCTCAGGAAATCAATTGTAATAGTGGGAGATCTTCAGGCCCTACCTGGAGATTGGCCACTCAGATTCTTACCTGGGAATCCTCTTCGTGCTCTTTGCCCTTGGTTGCCTGGAAGTGGCCCAGTTGTGATGCTCGAGTGAAAACCGGAGCCGCTTTGTGGAGAGGTCCGTGTGTCGTTCGCGTGCCTTTCTTCCTTTTCCGTGGCTTCTTCATCCCCACTCTGAGTCCAAAGAATGCTCAGGTTCAATGAGTGACAAATCATTAGTTGACCATCCAATGTAATTAAAAAGCACAGCCATTGATCAGCAGTGAGCTGAACCTGAGACACCCCCCACTCCCCCCCCCAAAAAAAAATAGAAGTGAGAGACCCAGAATAGCTGGCAAAACTTCTCATTGAATCTGTCTGAAATGGAAGATGTTCCCCCTGCAGGCATGGTGTGCGGCCCATTGTTCATTTCCATTAGAGATACACACTGACTCAGAGCGAGCCATTGATGTTGGCCTATTTATGAACGGCTGCTGAAAGAGGTTTCAGAGTTAATTGAAAAGAGCCGTTTCTGAAGTGAAGGAACTTCAAACAACGCGGCTCTGAAATGTGCTTTAATGGACTGGAAATCCGTGAATTTCCTACATGGCACACATGAAATAAAGCAGAAGATGCACGCACACACACCGGTGGAAGTTGCCTTGGCATTCGTGCAGTTTCTCTCTCCCCCCCCCTTCTTTTCATTTATTCCTGTCTTAAATAAGGAGGACAGGTGATGGAATAGCGAGGGAACTCTGGGTCACTCAAAGAGTCACAGCCACTGAAAGTCAACAGCAGTTTTGAAGTCAACTTTCTTTTGTAGATTTAAAATATTTATTAAGAGCCTTTCTTCCTGATGGGGCTCATGACTGCCTACAAACGTAGGGAATAATGCATCAAATCAAATACATTAAAATTTGGGTGCCCGAGAAAGACAGGGACCTCAGTGGGGTACAATATTACAGGGGTATCATATTGCAAGCCATCCAGTGGTGGGATCCAAACATTTTAGTAACAGGGTCTCCACATGGGGTGGGATCTCAAACTGTATAGGCGTGAGCCAATGGGGCTGGGTGGAAGGCAACTTGACGTGGGCGTGGAGTCGGGCATTCCGGGGCAGGGATTCCTGGCTGGCTGTGGCAAAGGCATGCAGCTGCTTGCTGCCGGGTCCTTAAGGAAACGAATGCACGCAGGCGCAGGCTGCCACGCACGCCGGTGCACCTCCTGCTAGACTGCTTCAAGTTCTGCGCGCTACTGCTGAGAGGAGGGACATAACTAAGGCAAAAATCACGTGGCAAAATCACCAATTAGCAACCCCCTCTCAGCACACACAAATAATTGGTAACCTACTCTCGGGAACCTGTGAGAACCTGCTGGATCCCACCTCTGATGCCATCCATTTTCTCCAGTGGGACTGATCTCTGAATTCTGGAGGGGAGCTGTATTTCCAGGGGAATGGGCTACTGGATTCGAACCAGACTGTTTCACTGCTGACCAACGTGGCTGAAATAACAAGAAGGCCAAGTGGAATGTGTGACATTATCTAAAAAAAATACCGCTTGAATACACATTTTAAGGTGACGTGAATCTGACAGTTAAATAGTTGCATAAGCATAAGACAAGCTCTGGGCTAGTAATTTTGTTTTAAAGGGAGTCTCAGTCTCCTACAGTTTGTTTTAAACTTTCCCGTTAATTACAGGCCAAATAAGTTGCTCATGAAGTGGCACATAAGCCTGACCAGGTAACATTTTCTTGATTCGGGTGCCTTCAACCGTTAAGATGGATGCGGTCGCCATGAGTTGATAGTACATTTTTCTGCTGCTGCTTCTTCCCTCTCCCTGTCATTTTGCTGCTTCAAGATCTCACCCCCAAAGTACCTTTTCCTAAGAAAAAACAGCCACCAGGTTTTTGTTACACTATAAAATAATTCCTTTGTAAGTTACGGAAATCAAAAATGAATGACACCCTTGTTTACGCACATTCCTGTACTTGAAAATAACAGCCTGTTCATCTCTGTGTTTATTTAAGGCCCACTGATTTCAGTTCGATTTGCCCCCAAGTAACTTAGCTTTACCTTCTAAGGCAGTGTTTCCCAACCTTTTCGACGTCAGGGTACCCTTGACCTCACTCTTCATATCTCACGGTACCCCTGCCGCCACCCTCCACCTTCCCCTCCCATTGCCCCTGCTTGCCACACACCCCACCTTCCCCTCCCAGGGTGAAGGGTAGCACTGGGGGGGGGGACTGCTGACCTTGTGGCAGGCCCTGCCCCATGGGCCAGCTCCATGTCCTTGCTGGCACCGGTAGGAGACACCACAAAATGAGGGGGGGTCGGTAGTGTTGCCGTGGTACCCCTGGGACATGCTCACGGCACCCCAGAGCACCACAGAACCCTGGTTGAGAATGGCTGTTCTAAGGTCTGCCTTATCCTTGCCATTTTTCTTCAATTGATCATGTGATCTTGACCAATGGCTGCTTGAATGCATGAGCTGGCTGGAAAGCATGATGGTCGAGTTGGCAGGAGGTGAGACGAAAGTTCTCAGGAGTTAGATCTGCATGGAACAACATTCAGAAATGCAAGTCGCCACTTGGTTATGCAGTTATCAAGCACCAAGGCAATTGCAGTGTATAAATCAACTCGAGTTATTTCCAAAGAGAAATTCATGTATCTGCCTTTTACTGAATCAGACCATGGGTCCATCAGGAATAGTATTTCCACACTTTTAAAAATGTTTTGAGGTATGAAATCAAATTTTTCCTCTCTGGAATTCTGCACTGTTTTTTTCCCCAAAACATTTTATTTCCAGCTTCAAAACGTTTAAAATGAATCCTCTTTTAATACAATTCTCCAGCTGAAACCATTTGAAACCATTTTCAGTTGCTATGTGGTCTGCTGACTCCATTTCCCCCACTTCTCAGCTTCCCTGAACTTCCTCCTTGGCGCCATTTTCTGAGCTCACTCCTTTCCCTCCCACCTGTTTATTTGCAGCAATTCTCTGTTGGCTCTTTTATTTTTGAGGGGCGAAGCGTTGAAGCATCGAGAATGCGAGGAGTAGAGAATGTCGTCTGAGGCTGAGAAGCACTGAAGCATCCATTCAACACAGAATTATTATTTTTTTAAAAGGGAAATTCACATAATGAATTGTTTTTAACATAATTGCTGTTTTTAACTGTATTTATGATAATAGTATTGTGATGATTTTATATATGATGTTTTTATGTTGTACACCGCCCTGAGCCCTTCGGGGATAGGGCGGTATATTAAATCAAATTAATAATAATGATAATGATAATGATAATGATAATGATAATGATGATGATGATGATGATGATGATGACGATGATAATGACGATGATGATAACGACGATGACGATAACGATAACGATAACAATAACGACGACGACGACGACAACAACAACAACAATAATAGTAGTAGTAGTAGTAGTAGTAGTAGTAGTAGTAGTAATAATAATAATAATAATAATAATAATAATAATAATAATAATAATAATAATAATAATAATAATAATAATAATAATAATGGCAGCCAGAAATCGTTTTGAGGGGGTGAGTACGGACTTACATTGTTATAAAGGAGGGGAATTAAAAAGTTTAAGAAATGTTTTAGGGGATTTGTGTGGAAAGGGCCATTGTCACACTCTGCTGGAGGTCTTTTGCAACCTCTACTGCCTGGTCCTTTTCAATTGGGGGAGAGACCGAGGGAATTTCAGCCGCCAAATCTGGAGGGGTCATGTTGGCCCCAACATCTCTGGCTCGCAGCCTGGGGGTCCGCCTGGACTCTTCATTATCTATGGAGAACCAGGTGGCCCATGTTACCCAGGTTGCGTTCTTCCACCTTCGCCAGGCACGGCGGCTGGCTCCCTATCTCTCCAAGTCCAACCTGGCCACTGTGATCCATGCGACGGTCACCTCGAGGCTTGATTATTGTAACTCGCTCTACGCGGGCCTTCCCTTGCGACTGATCCGGAAGCTGAAGCTGGTCCAGAATGCAGCGGCACGGCTTCTAACAGGTGGTGGTTATTCAGCTCATATCACCCCTGTGCTGTGCCGTCTGCACTGGCTTCCGGTGGAGTTCCGGATCGTTTTCAAGGTGCTGGTTTTAACCTTTACGGCCTTTTGCTGCATGAGGCCCACATACCCGCGGGACCGCATCACCCCTTATGTCCCACATAGGTCGCCAAGCGCTCGGCAACGGCAGATCTACTGGTGACCCCTGGTCCTGCAATGATACATACGGCCGGCCTCAACCCGGGCCAGAGCCTTTACAGCTCTGGCCCCCGCCTGGTGGAATGCCTTACCTCCGGCTGTGCGGGCCCTGCGGGACCTTAATGAGTTCCGCAGGGCCTGCAAGACGGAGCTTTTCCACCGGGCTTTCGGGGAGGCCGGCCGTGGATCTACTGCCCCCTATCGACACTGGAATTGAAATCAAAACTGAGACTGCCGTTCCATTCTATTAAAGCTGGGCCTGTCTTACTTATAAATTCCATCCCAGGCCCTACTTACTCCCTCCCATTTTTCTTCTTTTAATGGCCTTCGGCGGGGCGCCTGTCTTAATTAATTTATGAACTGGGTTGCTTAACCTATAGTTCTGTAGTAAACTGCTGCTTAGTTCTTAGGTTTTAATGATTTTAGTATTTTATGTTGTTGATTGCTGTCTATGTAACAGCCATGTTGGAAGCCGCTTTGAGCCCTTCGGGGATAGGCGGCCTATAAGTTTAATAAAATAAATAAAATAAATAAATTGGAGATGCCGGGTTTGAACTTCTATTGAGTCAGACCGTTAGCCTACCTCGTCCTTGCAGCTGGAGATATTGGAGACTGATTGGTGAGGTGCATTTGAAGGAGCATCGTGGGATTAAAATATGAACCCCCATTTTGCAACTTCATGCTTTACTTGATCTTGAGGTACTTAAAACCTGGCTCCTACTACAATTCATAAAACAGGTGGCTGATAAAGAAGTATACCAGGATGTTTATTTAAACTCAAAGTTTAAAAGTTGGGTATCTCAGGTTTAAGCTAACCAAATCATACTCATGATCCTTATGAGACTTCTCTGAGGCTCTGCTGAGAAGAGTTTCGCAAACACCCACATTCTTTTTTTTTATTTAAAGTTTATTGGTAGTTTATTATCATACATGATACAATCATTTATAAGCAATTAAGCAAGAGATCCCAAGAGAAAAGAAAGAAAGAGAGAGAAAGAGAGAGGAAGGAAGGAAGGAAGGAAGGAAGGAAGGAAGGAAGGAAGGAAGGAAGGAAGGAAGGAAGGAAGGAAGGAAGGAAGGAAGGAAGGAAGGAAGGAAGGAAGGAAGGAAGGAAGGAAGGAAGGAAGGAAGGAAGGAAGGAAGGAAGGAAACATGAAGGAAGGGCTTCCAGCTAGGTTTACATATCTCTAAACTCAAAAAAGAAACATTCTAACCTTTACCATCTTACAGTCTATACATATATATATACATATATACACACACACACACATATATATATACATACACAAAAAGTCAATAATGTACAATTTGTTACATTCATGAAAGTTCTTATTGCAATTTAAATTGCAGCAACAAGCAACCAACAATCAAAGTAATCATCGCCATCATCATAACAACAAAGATAACTCAAAAGTATTTTTTTTTCCTGGCGAAGAACTTTTCATCTGATATCACATTCTATCTTAATAAGTATATCTAAAGGGAGGAAACAGAATACAATGTTGTAAGTTAATATACCAATACCTATTATAAATTACAATTCTCTAAATGGTATTGCTGTGTTTTCTGAAAAAAAAGAATCAAAGGATTCCAATTTCTCCTGAAAGTTTCCAAATTCTGTTGTTTTTTGAGAGTTGAAAGTTTATCAATAACTAAAAACTCTAGCATTTTAGAAAGTCACTTGTTTAGTTCCAGAATATGTGGTAAACACCCACTTTCAAACAACGTTTATTCACAGTTTATTCACAGGGCAGGTATAACATAAACCCCTTTGGCTTCACAATTCCAACCCTGGACCAATAGCCACACTGAGGATTTAGCTCACTATCTTGTTCATTGCCCAATGTATAAAAGACTGTTCAGTTTAGGTTAAACCAACGGTTCCCGGCTCCCTTGAAACTAATGAGGAGCATATCAGTTTTTTAATTGGCAAATGTAAATCCTTCTATTACACACAGTGGGCGATTCCGCACACGAGTAAAATAGGTCCGACCCAGTTCCCTGAGAAGGGTACTGACCTAGGTCGAAGCCATTGTTGTTCCCCACTGCAACCGGCTTGATCCCAGCTCGGAGGGCGGAATCATCCTGTGCCTCTTCGCCACTCTGTTCCGATTGGCTGCTGTTCTACAGCCATGTTCCGTCTATCTCCCCACACATGTTATTTTAAAAACTGCCAGAGGAATGGAGGGACGAAGATGGCATTTTTTTGATTGGCCAGCTGTACGCATGCCCGAAACACTCGGCTGTGATTGGTTGAATGGGGGACTCCTGGCACCAGAGATTCTGCACTTTACTGGAATCGAGCTGAGTTTGAGCGTGGTTCCCTGAAAAAGTAGTATTTCCCAACTGGAGTCAGAAATTTGACCGTTACACAGGGCGAAGCTGGTACAAAATCCCAGTGGTTGTGCGGAGCACTTAGGTCCAACGCAGCTCGAACTTAGGCCAATAACCCAAGTGCAGAATCGACCAGTGTTGCCTTTTTTGTGCTTTTATCGACCAAATTAAGGAAGAGGTCCATGTGCTGCAAACTTTCAAAATAGATGGGTTTCTACTATTTGCTATTTTTTATTTTCATTTTTTAGAATAATCTTATAATTTAACACTATTGCATTCTATTCTATTTGAGTGGTCTTTCACGACAACATTTAAGAAACACAACTACTACTACTGAAGATTGCACCTGGGAACTTATGCATGACAAGCAGATGGTCAACTACTAAGCCATGCTCTCCTCCCCCCCCCCCCCAGAATGCGGTGGGTAATGGTTTATGGACAGTCCATAATGGTTCAAAAGTTGTAAGGGAAAACTTTGTGGCCAAAGACATTACACTGTGCTGTAAGGAGGAGTTGGCATCACAGTCTGGAACTTCTGCCATTCCACAAAAGGAAGCACACTAGCACAAGAACAAAATTGTTGTGTTATCACAAACTAATCATAAAGATTGGGGCATTGTTACTTAAGCTAGATCCAGTAAACCAATAGCAGAACGTGTGCAGAATATCTTTGGGTTTCTCTTCCCCAAGTAATCCCTTTTGATCCCTAGAAAGATGATTTCTGGACAAAAAGTCACGTAGGTTGGGGGATTGCTGTGAAAAGAGGGAGAGGGTGGAACCAACCAGTCCCTTTGTTTCACTAACACTTTCCACTGAGAGTCAACGTGGTGTAGTGACTAAGAGTGGCAGACTCTAATCTGGAGACTGGGTTTGATTCCCACTCCTTGGCAGATTCCGCATGGGCCAAAAACAGCAGTGTGAAAATGGTGTGGAAATGGTGTAAACCAGTGGTGGGATCCAAAAAGTTTAGTAACAGGTTCCCATGGTGGTGGGATTCAAACTGTGGTGTAGCACCAATGGGGCTGGGTGGGGCACGACAGGGGTGTGGGCGGGCATTCCGGGGGCAGGACATTCCTGGGCGGGGCTGTGGAAAGGACGCAGCCACTGCGCCGGTCCTTGGGTGGGAAACAAATGCACGCAGGCGCAGGCTGCCATGCACGCCGGTGCACCTCCTGCTAGACTGCTTCAAGTTCTGCACGCTACTGCTGAGAGGAGGGGCGTAACTAAGGCAAAAATCACGTGGCAAAATCACCAATTAGTAACCCTCTCTCGGCACACACAAATAATTAGTAACCTGCTCTCGGGAACCTGTGAGAACCTGCTGGATCCCACCTCTGGTGTAAACCCTTTTACACCGTTTGCACCCCATTTTCACACCGCTGTTTTTGGCCCATGCAGAATCCGCCATTTATTTGAAGCCTGATGGGTGACTTTGGGCCATTCACGGTTCTCTCCAAAATCTCTCAGCCTTACCTACCTCACAAGGTGGGGAGCAGAAGGGAAGGCGATTTGAGACTACTGACAACAGGGGAAATCAGATATAAAACCCAACTCTTCAGACAGCTGGTTGGATCCAACCCAAAGTTACTCAAGTTGCAATTCACTCCGATTGGCGGTGTGTATGATAATCTCATCAAATCAAAAAGTTAAGAAGGGTCGGTCCTCATTAGTACATGGATGGGACATCACCAAAGGAAGTCCAGAGTTGCTAAGCAGAGAAAGGCAATGGCAAACCACTCGTGAATGTCTCCTGCCTTGAAAATCTTATGAGGTCTCCAAAAATAGACTGCAACTCAATATCATTTTCCACCCCCATGTATGTGTACACGTGTACACGTGTACACGTGCCAGCCAATCAAAATAGAGACCCACCCTCCGCTGGCCACGATTGCCACGTGTCGATGACGTGTACATGTGCCAGCCAATCAAAATAGAGACCCGCCCTCCGCTGGCCACGATTGCCGCGGCGGGACACGTGCTCTTGGGGAACGCTGCAATTCTGACCCCGCTTTATTTCGTGAATAGCAAAATGAAGTGGGGAACAATTTCTCCGTGCTCAAAAGCTGCGGAGTGCAACAAACGCAGGGTATGCGCCCTTTGGCAACCAAAAAGAGGTAAGTGGGGAAAGGCCCATGGATAATAGTCAAAAAAGCCATGTTGCTAGATTAATCTTCTACAAGTGCAAATATAGGTGTGTTGGAATTTTAATTCACTGAGGAAGACACGTTGGTCGAAAACGCCGTTCAGCGCATCAGCGTTCTGCTGACAAACTTGCTTGCTGAGAATTGCTGTCAACTGGTGCCATTCCATCTAGTACCGCACTGCGGAATTTCTTGATTAATTACACCTGAATTGTCTCCACCTGTTGATTTGAAGATAAGAAAGAGAGACTCTTGAGGAACTTATTCGCAATGGGAGCTTGACCAATACTGCGTATACGGACTAATTTATGAATGAATAGATATATTGTTACTATGACAATTGTATGTCTTGTTACAGCATCACAGTACGAAGTTTTTGATACAATTGGGACAATATACTGTGTTAATCATCGTGTGCCTCATTTTCGTTCTCCTTGCTTGTGCATGCGGTTTCTTGTGCCTTGGCCAGGCTGTTCTTTTTCCTGCTAATTACCGCTGCACATTTCCTTATTTGGTCTTTAGGACGTGGATGCCACCACAAAATAGTGGCCGCAAAGTTGGGGACTAGTCACAAGGTGTTGGGAGATTCCATAAAGTCCCATGTTATTTGAAACCAAATTAACTCATCTTCTTCCAAATGGGTGCTTCCTGCAGACACAAAAGGGCACCTCTAGAATAGCTCTTACCCCAGGGCAAGAGAGTCAGGATTGGCAGGGCGGGGGGGGGGCATGTTTTGAAGAAAAAGTAAATAGGGGTCAAGAAGCACAGACATGAACATAAGAACATAAGAACATAAGAACAAGCCAGCTGGATCAGACCAGAGTCCATCTAGTCCAGCTCTCTGCTACTCGCAGTGGCCCACCAGATGCCTTTGGGAGCTCACATGCAGGAGGTGAAAGCAATGGCCTTCTGCGGCTGTTGCTCCCGAGCACCTGGTCTGTTAAGGCATTTGAAATCTCAGATCAAAGAGGATCAAGATTGGGAGCCATAGAGCGACTTCTCCTCCATCAATCTGTCCAAGCCCCTTTTAAAGCTATCCAGGTTAGTGGCCATCACCACCTCCTGTGGCAGCATATTCCAAACACCAATCACACATTGCATGAAGAAGTGTTTTCTTTTATTAGTCCTAATTCTTCCCCCCAGCATTTTCAATGAATGCCCCCTGGTTCTAGTATTGTGAGAAAGAGAGAAAAATTTATCTCGGTCAACATTTTCTACCCCATGCATAATTTTATAGACTTCGATCATATCCCCCCTCAGCCATCTCCTCTCCAAACTAAAGAGTCCCAAACGCTGCAGCCTCTCCTCATAAGGAAGGTGCTCCAGTCACTCAATCATCCTCGTAGCCCTTCTCTGCGCTTTTTCTATCTCTTCAATATCCTTTTTGAGATGTGGCGACCAGAACTGAACATGGCAGCTATAGGCAATGTTATAATAATTTGGAGGGGATTTTTTTTTTTGCTTTGTGACAAATTCATTGTCCGACCAAATATCTCATGACATGATGAAGCCCCAATTTGAAGTTCCGACCATAATCTGTGAAAGCATTGCTGGAGAGTCGATCTAATTTTAAACCAGGGGGAAGTAAATAAGCCATAACAGGGCAAGGAGAGGTGGGCAACAATAATAAAACCTCGACAAACCTACTCCTTGCTACTGGAAGCACTTAACTTTTTTTTCAGAAACATTAATGTTCAGGCTTCTCATTTTGCTCTATTCGGCTTGATCCTTCCTCTTTGTTCTCCACAGTTGGCGTGTGTATGGGTGCGCGCGTGGTGTGTCTTTTCACTTTCCTGCTGACACTCAAGAATCTTCTGAAGTGAATTCTGTTTTTTTTTGTTTATGCTGCTGTATATCTGTCATCGTCAAGGAAGATACTTTGGCTCGAGGCCAGTATAAATTTAGATCTACGAGTGAGACTCCCTTTTCAAATTTTCTGGATAGCTTTGGCATTTGAGAAAGCTGCTTGCCATGCTTGGATATTGACTCATGGGTGAAATGCAGGTCTTGCAAGTTTGGATGATATCAAATCATGATTATCTCTTCCAGATGACAGAGGAACCCCATATAGCGAAGCAGGGGCTGTAGAACTGAATAAATTATATCCCGTTTGCCTATCTTGTTGTAACCTTTTAGCCTTAAAAAGGCCAGGTTTGTGTGCACTTGGCTTGGTCAATACCCTAGTAACACAAGCGAGTTCACACCCTAAGAATCTGAATGGTGCTATGTGTTTTGAAATATCTATTTTTTTTTTACATTTAAACAGGACCCACAGGATAATAGTATAATAACATGAAAACATGTTGTTACTGATTATGAATGAAGTGCCTATTTTGACTTGGACAAAAGTATTATGAATGGGAATTTAGCTGTGTGTTACACCACAGTAAAATACTTTGAATGAGACCTTAAAATTGCTGTGTTATATTGTGACTAAAAAAATAGTGTTTGTTACCTAATACTTGTTGTTAATTATGAAATGATTTTTCTGTACATAATTCTTCTATGAAGCAATAGGTTTGTACAACTTTGGTACAAAGAAATTTTTGTTTATGTTGTTAGTCCTATGAAGCAATAGGAAAATACATATATATGAAAATAATTTCCAAGTCAAGCACATGTTTTCATGTTATTATACTATTATCCTGTGGGTCCTGTTTAAATGTTAAAAACATTAGATATTTCAAAACATATAGCACCATTCAGATTCTTAGGGTGTGAACTCACTTGTGTTACTAGGGTTTCCTTCACACTCTGACCTTGTTTATGTTTGGTCAATACCCTAAACCAGGGGTCTTCAAACTATGGCCCTCCAGATGTTCATAGACTACAATTCCCATGAGTCCTACCACTTGGCCATGCTGGCAGGGGCTGATGGGAATTGTACTCCAAGAACATCTGGAGGGCCATAGTTTGAAGACCCCTGCCCTAAACATTCGGTAAAATTTGGATTCAGTTTTATTTGGGCATAGAATTATCTGTATGCCTGAATAAGACAAATAACATATTCGGATATACCTGAAAATTTGGACATACTAAAAAAATTCGGGTCCATCTGATTTTTTTTGTATTTTTTGGTGTTTTTAACGTTTTGGCCTGCAAGGGGCATACTTTACAACTAGCGGCACCAAAAATTTCTGGGTACCTTCCAGAGACTGTCTTGATGATACCACCCAAGTTTGGTGAGGTTTGGTTCAGGGGGGCAAAAGTTATGGACCCTCAAAGAGGGTCCATCTCTTGTTAGCTCCCATTGGAAACAGTGGGAGATGGGGGCACCCCCTCTTAGGGGTTCCATAACGTTATCCCTTCTGAACCAAACTTCACCAAACCTGGGTGGTATCATCTGGACAGTCTTCGGATGATACCCTGAAATTTTGGTACCACTAGCTTTAAAAATGCACCCCTGCAGGCCAAAATGCAAAAAAACCACCAAAAATACCAACCCCCCCCCCCCCGAATACCTTGCATTCAGATTCGTTCATATTCAGGCAGGACATATTTGGCCAATTTTGGCCCAAATATGCCAGCATTTGCCCAGCTTCGGGCAGAATCTGGTATTTGTTGCACTCAAATATCCAAGCCTAGTGTGCACAGAACTGTGGATGTCCCGTTAAAAATCCGAACAGCGCCTAAACGAACAGTTGTGCTTCTTGGAGATTATGGTTTGGATCCATGAAACTGAGTGGTGCCATGGAAACTGCCTCTTGGCTGCATGGCCTTTATGTAAACTGAGGCAGAAGAGGAGTGAAATGTGCATTTTAGGGCTTGAATGAAATGAGAGATCTTCACCTAGCCTGTTCAAGCCCTTAATCACTGTTCAAGCGGAAGGAGTTATATTTCTCCATAGATATGTCAAGCACTTCCCAAATTAACCAGCCAGAGATCACTGTAGATATCAAAGAGGTACTCTTCTCATTTCTACTAAAAAGTCCTTCAAGAAAAACCAGGCATGTGCATATGAGGCCACAATTTTGGAATTTCCTTCCTCTAAAGCTTCCTTAGTGTAAGGCTGAACACACTCAAACAAAGTCGACTTAATAAAAAGGAACAAACTTTATTGAACTATGTCGCCCTAGCTACAGGGTGCTGGAACTAAGGATTCTTGTCCTCAGTTCCAGTATTTATTTCTATTTCTAAAAGAAACAGTAACCAATCAACTCCCCCGTGTCCCCCTGTCCCCTCTCCCCCATTGGCTCCTTCGGAGCTGCATGGTTTTTATTGGCCGCGGCCTCCCACTCAGTTTCCCACTTCTCTAGCCAGAATGTCAGGGACTGGTGGCTGCTGGGAGTTGTAGTCCTGACACTTAGAGCCAAAGGCTCAGAATTTCCCAGAAATGAAGCAAGGTTTTCTGGACTAAACTGTTTTTCTGCAGTTGGGTTAAGCAAGAATGGGGAACATTACACTGACTTCAGGATACAGTGTCGTAGCAATTTTGATTTTCCTTCCTTTATAGGGGGGCTCTTTTAATGTGTTCTCACTTGCAAGGAAGGTTAGAATCCACCAATATTTGTAAGAGGACCCAGTGCTCTTAGCCAGTGAGCACATTGGACTTGTGGGCTTCCTAGCATGAACATAAGAACATAAGAACATAAGAACATAAGAACTAGCCTGCTGGATCAGACCAGAGTCCATCTAGTCCAGCACTCTGCTACTCACAGTGGCCCACCAGGTGCCTTTGGGAGCTCACGTGCAGGATGTGAAAGCAAGGGCCTTCTGCTGCTGCTGCTCCATGAAACATGCACAATAACAATGAACCAGCTCACTTCAGTGGATGATTTTAAAAGGATCCCACACGGGACTTCAGCTCCTGGAAGGGAGGATTAATTTTCACACATTCCCATCTCTTATAGCAGACTTTATTTATTTGTTCATTTATTTGTTTGTTTTTAAAAATCACCACTCACTCAAAAGATCTTATGATGACTTACCATCTTAAAACAGTATAAATGAGTTAAAAACAACAGTAAAAGCAAACAAATATAAAATATTGAAATTAAAATGTTAAAACTATTACACCACACCACTAACAAAATGTGTAGGTTACAATCCAAAAGACGATCTATACCAGTGGTGGCGAACCTTTGGCACTCCAGATGTTATGGACTGCAATTCCCATCAGCCCCTGCCAGCATGGCCAATTGACCATACTGACAGGGTCTGATGGGAATTGTAGTCCATAACATCTGGATCTATACTATTCGGATCTATACTATACTATTCGGATCTATGCTATACTATTCTATATACTAGAATAGTATACTATACTATACTACTATACTATACTATACTATGCTATGCTATGCTATGCTATGCTATGCTATGCTATGCTATGCTATGCTATGCTATGCTATGCTATGCTATACTAGTCGGATCTATACTATAACGGATCTACACTATTCAGTCTTGCATACCCTCTATAAACTAAACAACTCTGGTAGGGCATGGATGTCATCAGAAAGGGCATCCCACAGGGTAGGGGCCACCACAGAGAGATCCTTCTCCTGGGGACAGTTAAGTGATTCCTAGTTCCCTCAGTGATCCTAGTCAATGCTTTAATTGCTGTTTTGTATGTCCATGTGCATTTTAATTTCACTTTTTTCATTGTTTTAATGATGTGTGTTAGAGGGGTTGATTTCTGTGGTTTTAAAATGTGATTTCAACATGTTCCTTTTTAAATAGTCAGCTGCCTTGGTGAGTAAAAAGGTGGGATACACATTTCATGAATGGTTGAATGAATTACCAAAGGGAAGAATTTTGATGGGATTGAAGTCATGATTTCCAAAGCCCTCTGCTCATTTATAACTTCCCATTAATGAGGGATACTAACATTTAGAAGTAGTAGTAGTAGTAGTAGTAGTAGTAGTAGTAGTAGTAGTAGTAGTAGTAGTAGTAGTAGTAAAGTGTATTGTATTTGCCATAGGCCTTCACGATCTCCTCATACACAGCATCATAAAATTAAAATATATACAAAAAACACCCCATATATGCTGACATAGCTAAAATAGACTAAATTAGTACTAATATAAATATTAATCAAATAATACAACACAACATCATTACACCATACTTAACCTGCTTCTTCTTGCAGTATGAGCAAGAAGTGCCGCTCGATTGGTAACGTATGGATCACCATCAGACAATAGACAAATATATTTCCCAGTGTTATCAGTATCCCCCGCAAATGGAAAAAGTCCTTTAATACATTTGGTCCTTATGTCATCCTAAAGAGGACACTCCAAAACATAGTGCAGAATGTCCTTATCTGCGTCACTACCACAGATACCAGCACATTACTACATTGTGCACTATACACTACTGTTGGTATGGCCTGGAATCTCAGGTTAGTACATGCCATTCTAAAGATGTAAGTTGACAAATTCTCTAAATATGGCGATCTAATATGATCCTTCTTAAAAAGTTTAAAGAAGGGGGCAACTTTGCACTGATT
Organism: Sphaerodactylus townsendi; assembly: GCF_021028975.2. NCBI lineage: Eukaryota > Metazoa > Chordata > Lepidosauria > Squamata > Sphaerodactylidae > Sphaerodactylus > Sphaerodactylus townsendi. The sequence continues at coordinate 195,890,259 of NC_059425.1, forward strand.
GATTCAATCTCTATCTATTCCTGCCTCCATATGAAAGATCCAGTCCGTCAGGTCCGTTCCCTGACTACCACAATTGAGAACATTATCTGGGATGGAATAGCGTGTTTGAATAGAAATAAGATATTCTGAACGAGATTTCTCTTGGACCAGATTCAGCCTCAAACTCTGATGACACAAAGAGTTTGGATCACTGAATAACTGTTTCTTCCAATATTTTAAAATGCATTCGTCTGCACGCGCTCTTATGGAGGGCAATCCCAATTCTGCTCTCATAAGGGATATAGGTGGTCCCTTAGGGAGACCCAGAATTCTTCTCATAAATGTATTCTGAATTTACTCAATAGGGTCCACAGTAGATTTACCCCAACCCCTAGTTTCTACCCCACAAGATATCATTTTATGGATTAACAGCTTAAGGGCACGATCTACCAAACAACCCCCCCCCCTCTGGAAAAGAATAATTTAATGATTAGCCCCATACTTTTTAGAGTTGCTGCATGCAAAAATGTCAAATGTGCCTTCCAAGAAAGTGTCTCACTGAATATTAACCCCAGGTATTTGTAGGAACTGCTTTGTTCTATTGGTGTACCTGGGCTGTCTTCTGAAGACCACCACCTTAGTTTTGGAATAGGCCCCTTCCGCACACGCAAAATGATGCGTTTTCAAACCACTTTCACAACTGTTTGCAAGTGGATTTTGCCATTCCGCACAGCTTCAAAGAGCACTGAAAGCAGTTTGAAAGTATATTATTCTGCATGTGCGGAACGAGCCATAGTTTATGTTCAGTCCTTCTCCCTCACAACACATCCCAAGTTTATTCAAGAGTCTCCTCAAGCCAACTCTGGTCATAGAAACTAGGACCATATCGTCGGCATACAAAAGAATTGACACTTTTGTCCGGTCAGTTGCTGGTGGCATAAATTCTGGGCCCTCCAACTTATCTACTACATCTTTCATATACAAATTGAACTGGAGAGGGGCCACCCTTGTTTTACCCCCTTATCTATTAATATTGCACTGGTCATAGAACCCAAACTTCCTACCTTGATTCCAATAGAAGTATTCAAGTGAAGTTGCTGCATTAAGTAGACCAAGTGAGGATCTGCCTTAAGATTTAGGAGCTTTTGCCAAAAGCCTTCCTCTGTCCAGGGAATCAAAGGCTGCCACAAGATCGACAATGGGCCTTTCCGCACTTACCTTAAGCCCCGCGCTACTTGAGGAGAGTAGCGTGGGGTCCGCCGGCACTCCCCACGACAGGGCCGGTGACAGCGCAGCCGCCCCGACGCTGCCGCTGTCACGCCCTCTCAGCACACGGCATCCCAGGCTCTCTTCTTAATGGCGCCTTTTGATGACCCCGCGCAGAGCGTGGGGTTGTGGGGACGCCCGGGCGCACGCCTGGGATGCCGCGCGCTGAGAGCAGCGCGCGGCATAGGGGGGATCAAAGAGAGTGGGGGAAAGGCCCAAAGACAGCATACAAGACTTTTGAGGGGGCCCTTATTGCTGAATAAGCTTAGATGATATAACGTCTGACAATGTTCAATCGTATGTTTAGAAGTAAGGCAATAGGATGAATGCACTGGACTGAGTATTTGGTTCACTTGATTCACTGGATGGACCAAATTGACTTATTTTAATTTTTAGAACTGTAACATTTCTCCCCCCCCCCACCTCACCCTTTTTTTGTTCCTACAAACTTTAAAGCAGATGTTTCAGGAAACCCATTAAAAATGAATTTATTTATGAGCCAGGCCAAAAAAAAAAATCTGCTGGTTCTCGTCAACCTATTTCCCCTGCAGCCTTGGGCTTGATTTAAACATTAAAGCCAGCAAGGCAGAAGATCTATGCGGGGAGATTTGCACTTGCAAGGAATCTTGTTTCAACCAGGCTGTAGAGCCCCTGCACACGCTCCATCAGAGCGTAACCCTCCAGCTGGGGTCTGGAAACACCTATGCGCCTTGCATTTGGTGAATTTGTCTACTCAACGCTGAATTCTACTGGCTTCTTGGGTAGTAACATCGCTTCGAAGAAAGTCTTAGTAGACCCCAAACTGAACATGAGTCAGCAGTGTGATATGGCAGCCAAGCAAGCCAATACAATTCTGGGATGCATCAATAAAAGTATAGTATCTATACCAGTGGTGGCGAACCTTTTTGAGACCGAGTGCCCAAATTGCAACCCAAAACCCACTTATATATCGCAAAGTGCCAACACAGCAATTTAACCTGAATACTGAGGTTTTAGTTTAGAAAAAACGGTTGGCTCCGAGGTGTGCTTTACTCGGGAGTAAGCTTGGTGGTAGTCGGTGGCTTTGCTTTGAAGCAACCGTGCAACTCTTCCAATGGGTGAATCACGACCCTAGGAGGGTTTACTCAGAAGCAAGCCCCATTGCCAGCAACCAAGCTGGCTCCCAAGTAAAGGATTGTGCTGTAGTTCTTCACGTGAAAATCAGTGGGGTTTAACAGCGCTTAACAGGGTTACCTGCACTGCTTCCCCAAAACTAGATCTTAGGTTTAATGCTAATAATTGAGCCCAGTGGCCCAGGCCAGCCTAGGGGGGGGGGGCAACTCTGTTTGCGCGTGCCCACAGAGAGGGCTCTGAGTGCCACCTCTGGCACCCGTGCCATAGGTTCACCACCACTGGTCTATACAATAAGAGTATAGTGTCTACTTTGCATTGGTCAGACCTCACCTTGTGCTGTGTTCAGTTCTGGACACCTCAATGTAAGAAAGCTGGAATGTGTCTAGAGGAGGGCATCCAAAATGGTCAAAGGTCTGGAAGAGAGGCTGAGAGAGCTAGGGATGTTTAGTCTGGAGAAATGAAGGTTAAGGGGGGACATAATAGCCCTGTTTAGATATTTGAAGGGATGCCATGTCGAAGAGGGAGCAAGCTTGTTTTCTGCTGCTCCAGAGACTAGGACACGGAGTAATGGATTCGAGGTGCAGGAAAAGAGAGTCCACCTAAACATTAGTAAGGACTTTCTGACTGTCAAGGCTGTTCGACAGTGAAATTCACTGCCTCAGAGAGTGGTGGAGTCTCCTTCTCTGGAGGTTTTTAAACAGAGGCTGGATGATCGTATGTCAGGAGTGTTTTGATAGTGCGTTCCTGCATGGCAGGGGGTTGGATTTGACAGCCCTTGTGGTCGCTTCCAACCCTATGATTTTATGATTCTATAAAAGTTTGTGGTGACCAAAGTTATTGTGTTTCCCAGCATTAAAAATTTCAAAGTTTGAAAGCATGTTGGGGCACAAGGCTATTATTTCTAGCGACACAGCATCCATAGGGCCACAGGAAAGGCAGTATGGTATAGCCCAGTGATGGCGAACCTTTTTGAGACCGAGTGCCCAAACTGCAACCCAAAACCCACTTATTTATCACAAAGTGCCAACACAGCAATTTAACCTGAATACTGAGGTTTTCGTTTAGAAAAAACAGTTTGCTCCGAGGCGTGCGTTACTCGGGAGTAAGCTTGGTGGTAGTCGGTGGCTTTGCTTTGAAGCAAGTGTGCAACTCTTCCAACAGGTGAATCACAACACTAGGAGGGTTTACTCAGAAGCAAGCCCCATTGCCAGTAACCAAGCTTACTCCCAGGTAAAGGATCGCGCTTTAGTTCTTTGCATGAAAATCAGTGGGGTTTAACAGCGCTTAACAGGATTACCTACACTGCTTCTCCAAAACTAAGTCTTAGGTTTAATGCTAATAATTGAACCCAGTGGCCCAGGCCAGCCTAGATGTATGTGTGTGGGGGGGGGGGGTGGTGACTTTGTGCGTGCCCACAGAGAGGGCTCTGAGTGCCACCTCTGACACCTGTGCCATAGGTTCGCCACCACTGGTATAGCCTGATCTTGTCAGATCTCGGAAACTAAACAGGGTCAGTACAAGGATGGGAGACCACCAAGAAAGGCTATACAGAGGAAGGCAACGGCAAACCACTTCCGCTTCTCCGTTGCCTTGATAGCCCCTTGCTGGAATTGCCATAAATTAACTGCGACTTGAAGGCACTTTGCATACACACCATCCACAGGAAAGTCCTGTAAGGCTGAAACTGGCTCGCCCCATTTTCTGTTGGTCAGGGCAGATGCTACCAGACTGTAACTGGAGAAAACTGACTTTAAGAGGTCTTTAAACAGTCTGATCAGCTATTTGAAGGGATCTTTCCCCTTTCAAACTGGAGGCCAACTATGCTTTCATAGCAAAAAATGCCCCTATCAAATTGAAAGGTGTTCTGCCGAACAGCTATTTGGCAAGCCACATTCCTCTTCTTCCCTCCCAGCTCCTCATTTCCCCAAAACTCGAAACACCCCTGAAATTCCAAGAGATAAATTTTCATTTTCTCTCAATTTCACAAGTGTTTAGGGTTGTCGAAGGCTTTCACGGCCGAAATCACTGGGGTACTGTCTGGTTTCCAGGCTGTATGGCTGTGTTCTAGCAGCATTCTCTCCTGACGTTTCGCCTGCATCTGTGGCTGGCATCTTCACTATCAGATCCTCTGGAGATGCCAGCCACAGATGCAGGCGAAACATCAGGAGAGAATGCTGCTAGAACACGGCCATACAGCCCGGAAACCACACAGCACCGCAGTGTTTAGGGTTGTTTCTAATATCCCTGGGATTGACCCAGAACCAAGTTTTTCAGGTATATTTTTGACTCACGTAAACCCAGATGCACACAGTGGTATTCTGCCTCTGAGTCCAGAAGTCCCAGCGATAGACCTGTCCTCCATAAATCTATACAATCCCCTTTTAAATCCACCTAAACAAATTGGGCATCAAGACATCTTACAGTAGAATAGCTAGATTCGGTTCCGGTAGCACCTCAAAGACCCTGTCCGCACAAGCCCCTGAAAAAGTTTTGCAAACTTTTTTTTAAAAAAACTATTTATCCACACTCACCTCCTTAAAAATGCTTTCTGGCCACCACCATGTGGTTGTTCCATTTTTTTAAAAAAAACATTTGCACATCTGATGCTTCAAAGCCTTGGGCTGTGATTCTCTAGGGATTGTATCTACCCTGTTTCTCTGAATATAAGACATCCCCTGAAAATAAGACGTAGTAGAGGTTTTGCTGAAGTGCGAAATATAAGGCATCCCCTGAAAGCGCAGACGTGAAAGCAAAGCCTTTGCCGCCACGCCCCACTTTAACAGAACACAGAAAAATAAGACATCCCTTGAAAATAAGACATAGTGCATCTTTGGGAGCAAAAATTAATATAAGACACTGTCTTATTTTCGGGGAAACACGGTATGTAGCTACATAGACATGACCCCCTGATTTTTTTAAAAAAACCTGAGAAATACAGGGTGAGACCGCCAGTGCAAGCTCAGAAAATGGCATCAAAGAGGAAGTTCAGAGACCGCTGACCGGCATGAGAAATGTTTTAGAGGTCCGCACAGCAAGTGAAAACGCTTCTGCAAAAGAAATGCTTCCTGGAAACCATTTTTTAAAAAGAATCACTCGGGAACAGCATGCAAATAGAACGTTTCCAGGCAGGAAATAGCATGTATTGGGCTAAAAACCATGTGGAACTCCGTGAAGGAGATGTGTTACTTCCTGCCTCAAAATGTTTGGTTTGGTTTGTGAGGAAAGGGCCCAAGACCAGAGGTGGGATCCAGCAGGTTCTCACAGGTTCCCGAGAGTAGGTTACTAATTATTTGTGTGTGCCAAGAGGGGGTTACTAATTGGCGATTTTGCCACGTGATTTTTGCCTTAGTGACGCCCCTCCTCTCAGCAGTAGCGCGCAGAACTTGAAGCAGTCTAGCAGGAGGTGCACCGGCGTGCGTGGCAGCCTGCGCCTGCGTGCATTTGTTTCCCTCCCAAGGACTGGCACAGCAGCTGCGTCATTGCCACAGCCCCGCCCAGGAATGCCCCTCAAATGCCCAGCCACGTCCCGGAATGCCCCACCCAATTCCATTGGCGCTACACCACAGTTTGAATCCCACCACCATGGGAACCTGTTACTAAAATTTTTGGATCCCACCACTGCCCAAGACCAATAAGATTTGGGGGATTTCTCCGCTTTCAAAACCAAATATAAATAGGAACACAAATAGGGCTGGATTCAAAGAGAAATGGAGATCTCTCTGTTCCTATAACCCAGTCAGAAAGTGGTAACTCATACCATGAAAATCCGTTTGGTCTTTAAGGTTCAACTGGACTAGGATCCAGCTGTTTTACGGTGCGTTCCAACACAACTCCCTTCTGGAACACCTTGTGCTAGTGAATTTTACAAGTCAATTGCCTGATGGGTGAAGCAGCCCTTGTTTGTCACAAAGAGGCAGATGGTCTCTCCTTCACACACTACTTCGCCATTTACCCCCATAATACTTTTGTGTACTCTTTACCATGGAGATAACTCCCAGAAATCCATGGGCTGAAGGGGGGCTGACTACTCCCGTGCTTGATGCCTGCGGGGTACTGAAAAAATGTGCTGAAATGTTATATACAAAGCTATACTATAACAGTTGGCATGATTTTCTCATCAAAGTCAGAGAGACTGATGTGTGTATTTCTCTCGAGCTGCCTAACAAGTCGTTAGTTGATGGTTCTGAGTGAAATTATCCATTTTTCTAGCCCCGAGCCTCAGTCACATGACACCGTTCAGAACTTCTGCCAAGTATATTAGTATTTCTGCTTCTTGCTCATCCAGTCAGTGAGCGATAGACGATTTCTCCCTCCCACCAACCAAGACTGTCAGATTCCATGTCTGAGGTGATAGTTTTGCCAAATAAAACTCGGGACCATATTCTAAAGGGGCTGTCCCCCGCCCTGCCTACATGTTCCTCTTCCCGCCCTAAACTTTTTAGAAATATGCCTTGGCAAATGAGCACTTTTATCAGTACTTTAAAACAGTCTTTTTCAGATGTCTTCAAATAACCTAAATATTCCTTTGTTCTCCCTGCAGTATCTACTTTCCAACCCTTCCCAAAGGTTAGGGCCGGATCGGAGCAAGGGACTTATCTGTGGTGGCCCCATCCTTGTGCAATGGGCTGTATAGTAAGGTGAAGGCTGCACTATCTTCTGTTTAGAAAAATCTACAAAGCAGGGTTGCTCAGTATGAAATTACCATTTCAAGACATTTTCTAATAAATAAATTTTCTGAGTAAATATATAATTAAACTTTTGACTCCATGATCTATAGAACCATAGAATCATAGAGTTGGAAGAGACCCCCAAGGGCCATCAAGTCCAACCCCCTGCCATCCAGGAACACACAAAGCACTCCCAACATATGTTCATCCAGCCTCTGTTTAAAAACCTCCAAAGAAGGAGACTCCACCATTCTCACCACCACCACCGCATGTTTGTGAATATGATCTTTATATTCAACAATACAACAACCTTTATTAGGCATATTAAAATAGGCTCCAGGGTGTTACAGACATTTCTGAAGTACAAATCAAAAGTACATTCAAAACACAGACAGATAAACTGTATCTAGCATTGGAGGTTACTTAGAAAATTCTGTCACTTGTAAAAGAAATTTTGCTACTTTTTCCAAGAGCACGGCCTCTGTGTTATTTAACAAAAGCTCCACAACAGAGTTGTCAGAGTCTCTTTCAGATTTGTCTAAGACCCGCCCAGGAGAGAAATTCCTAATGCCCACATATCTCAGACAGACAAGTATAATGTGAGCAAGAGTCTCCACTTGGTTTCTACAGTGTGGACAGACCCGATCCTGGAGAGGGATAGATAGGTAGCGACCCTTTGTATTGGCCAATGGAAAAGTATTGCATCTGGCCCTTGTAATAATCCATCTCTGTTGGGGTTCAGTTAATATTATATTATTATTTGATTCCGGGTCCGAGTGGCGTAGCTAACGGGGGTCCAACGGGGGTCCAAGGGGAGCTTCTGCTCCGTTTGAGCACATTTTTGAAAAGTGGCGCCTTTTCAAAATCCCTCCCTCGCTTCCAGTGCAATCCTTGACCAATCCTTGTTATGTATCATGGTGCCTTTTTAATGTGCTCGCTCCCCCTAACTTTAGAACCTGCCTGCACCTCTGCCGGATCCTTAACTTGGATGTTCAAGACTAGACTGATGTTGTGGGATCTCAGAAGCTAAGCAGGGTCAGCCCTGGTTAGCACTTGGCTGGGAGACCACCAAGGAAGATGGAAGTTCCAAGTCCAGGACAGCAGTAGCAAACTACCTCTGATTTGGTTGCCTTGAAAACCCTACAGGATCACCGTAAGTCAGCTTTAACATGACAGCACTTTTTCCCACCATTTGGTACCAAGAGGGAAGGTGGTGTGGTATAACTTGACCTCCTTCAATCTCAGCAGCTAGGGAGGGTTTCCATGCCATGCCATGCAAAGATTGTCATGCCCTTATATAAAGCCGTGGTGCGACCGCACTTGGAGTCCTGTGTTCAGTTCTGGTCGCCACATCTCAAAAAGGATATCGAAGAGATAGAAAAAGTGCCGAGAAGGGCAACGAGGATGATTGAGGGACTGGAGCACCTTCCTTATGAGGAGAGGCTGCAGCGTTTGGGGCTCTTTAGTTTGGAGAGGAGACATCTGAGGGGGGATATGATTGAAGTCTATAAAATTATGCATGGGGTAGAAAATGTTGACAGAGAGAAATTCTTTTCTCTTTCTCACAATACTAGAACCAGGGGGCATACATTGAAAACGCTGGTGGGAAGAATTAGGACTAATCAAAGGAAACACTTCTTCACACAACGTGTGATTGGTGTTTGAAATATGCTGCCACAGGAGGTGGTGATGGCCACTAACCTGGATAGCTTTAAAAGCGCATCTTGACACAGATTTATGGAGGAGAAGTCGATTTATGGCTACCAATCTTGATCCTCTTTGATCTGAGATTGCAAATGCCTTAACAGTCCAGGTGCTCGGGAGCAACAGCCGCAGAAGGCCATTGCTTTCACCTCCTGCAGGTAAGCTCCCGAAGGCACCTGGTGGGCCACTGCGAGTAGCAGAGAGCTGGACTAGATGGACTCTGGTCTGATCCAGCTGGCTTGTTCTTATGTTCTTATATTCTTAGGAGGGTTGGTACTTGGATGGCAGACCACCAAGGAGGGAATGGCCAACCACTTCTGGTTCTCATTTGCCTTGAAAGCCCTTTGCTGGGCTCACCATAAGCCAGCTGCAACTTGATGGCCCTTTTGCATGCATTTGATACTGGGATGCATTTACTCATTAGAAAATGTTTTGAAATGGCAGAAAGAGCAGTATTTAAAAAACCTTAAAATCATTTAATAAACCTTCCTTCTTTTTGGCAGTGACACTCGTGCCGATGCCTCCGGTGCAAAAAGCTGTGTAGGCTCATTGATCGAACTCCCTAATTGCACTTGGAGTCCTGTGTCGTTCATTCATCCTGTTTGCCGGGTAATTTTTGAAATCTTCTGTTGGTGCAGGACTGTACCGCTTCTGAGAAACACAAAACAGTTCAACAGGGAGATGAGCCAGTGTAACCCCCATGCTCAGAATGGTTTGACCCAGAAAGGGGTGGAGACTCAAAGCAGCAGAAGGCTGCAGAGCTCATGTAGTTTGGAGAAGACAAGGCTACCAGACTCGGACCTTGATTTGTATAAGCCCTTAACACCTCGTTAAGGGTTTTTTATGTTTGTAATGGGTGAGAGTTCTCCTGGAAACCTTCATCATGTTGAATCCTGTTCATCAAGCCCTTGGAGTCTTCAGGAGCCAACCCACTTGCAAAGAAGAATTGGACTTGGCAGTATCAGTAGACTGCAAATATAAGGACTTGAAATTGCAACCAGGACCTTGAAGTGTGATGTTAAATGTTGATGTTATATGTGTAAGGAATTCCATAGAAGCAGAAATAAAAGGCTCTTTGGTGTAAAAGACCGTTTATTCAGACATCTTAGAAAGCTCAAGTACACGCAGTGGCAGGAATAAGATCTCCCGCCAGAAACACAGGTTATAACTCTGTCCATCCCATCCCCCCTCCCGGATTCCCATGGGAACGGAGGTCTCATCTCCCTCGCAGAGATAAGGTCTCCGCCGGAGAAGCTGGCCCATCGCCCGGGCTGTGGAATGCAGTCAAGGCCAGGCGGCTGCCCCTCTCGTCAACACCATTGAATCCTTTACAATATGTTAAGAAAGTAAACCATTTTGTTTTAAAAAAAATTTTGTTGCAAACTCATTCCAAGTTCTGCCCCACAGAACCCACAGATAGAGGTTACACCTGCATCCCAGTTTTTTTTCTGAATTACATACTCGTAGATGCCTATGCCAAGAGAAGTCATAAAAGATGTCACCGTATCGATTTACATCTCTCCATTCTGTCAACGGCCGTTTCCCCTAGCATAGCTATCACACAGCCAATTTCCTATTTTCCCAGCCAATTTCTTACCTGTTTGGTGGTGTTTATTGTCTCGCTCGTAAGATTTTGTAATTTCATATGAACTTGCCCAGCGCCACGGGCCCTTCAGACTATAGACACGGTGCGAAGCCACCTTTAAAACAATATTTCCCATCAATCTTTTCTCATCATCTCTTAAATTTTTTTTTAAAAACCCTCTAACAGTTCTATTCTGCCTGAATTTTGTACAAGCTCTCAGCTCTTCTTAAAACAAAACCCCGCATTTTTTTCTTCAGTCGGCAGTCATCTTTTTTTTTTCCAAAAAAAAAAAACCTTGCAAACCCAAATAATTATTTCCTGAAGCTTTACAGTAGAAACCTCTGGTTGTCACTTCGTTTAATGTCCCTTCGCTTCATGTTCTATGCCAGTTTTAAGGCTCAGCAAGAAAGTTACGATGCAAGACTCGCACGACGTCGGCGGACTATGTTCCCTTGGACAGAAAGATTTCAAATCAAGGATTTAATAAGCTCGTCCTGTTAGCAGGAAATAGTGTGCCTTCCGCCACAGCCGCTCCACAGAACACCAAACAGACCTTGGCTCCGCAGCACAGACTGCAGGGAAACCAGAATTTCAGCTTATTTGCATCCAAGGTCTTACTTAGTTTGAGGGCCGGGAAGCCACAGGTTGAGGAAATATTCCTCCTCTTAAAATAAAGGCAGAGTGTGTGCAGAGAGGAAGGAGGTAGATCCGTTTGAAATGTGGTGTTGGGAGAGAGTGGTAGGGATACTGTGCACCAGCAAAAAAACAAATAAGTGGATTCTAGATCAAATCAAACCAAACTTCTAGTTAAAATGACTCAACTGAGGCTGTTATAATGGGGTGCTGTGTGGTTTCTGGGCTGTATGGCTGTGTTCTAGCAGCATTCTCTCCTGACGTTTCACCTGCATCTGTGGCTGGCATCTTCAGAGGATCTACTTGACCAGTGGTGGCGAACTTTTGGCACTCCAGATGTTATGGACTACAATTCCCATCAGCCCCTGTCAGCATGGCCAATTGGCTGGACTACAATTCCCATCAGCCCCTGTTATGTTATGGACTACAATTCCTATCAGCATAGCCAATTCCCATCAGCCCCTGCCAGCATGGCCAATTGGCCATGCTGGCAGGAGCTGATGAGAATTGTAGTCCATAACATCTGGAGTGCCAAAGGTTCGCCACCACGGAACTAGACCTTCTTGTCTACCTTCTTGTCTACCGTGATCCTCTGAAGATGCCAGCCGCAGATGCAGGTGAAATGTTAGGAACAAGATCTACCAGACCATGGCCACATAGCCTAGAAAACCCACCACAACCAGCCACAGGTTATCTCTAGGCACACGGTGAAGATCCTTGTGCTGAGGAGGCAGCTGCTGCCAAACCAGCATTTTAAATAACCAATCAAGTCTCCAATAGTCAATGCCTTGCTGGGCAAAAGCTCTACTTGGTCCCACCCACTTCCTAAAAATGTGCGTTGGGCACCAGCAAATGTGTTGACGGACCCCATGCAGAGGTGGGATCCAGCAGGTTCTCACAGGTTCCCAAAAGTAGATTACTAATTTTTTGTGTGTGTCGAGAGGGGGTTACTAATTGGTGATTTTGCCACATGATTTTTGCCTTAGTTACGCCCCTCCTCCGCTCCTCAGCAGTAGCACGCAGAACTTGAAGCAGTCTAGCAGGAGGTGCACCGGTGTGCGTGGCAGCCTGCACCTGCGTGCATTCGTTTCCCGCCCAAGGACCAGCGCAGCGGCTGCATCCTTGCCACAGCCCCGCCCAGCAATGCCCTGCCCCTGGAATGCCCGGCCATGCCCCAGTCGTGCCCCGCCCAGCCCCACTGGCGCTATGCCACAGTTTGAATCCCACCATCATGGGAACCAGTTACTAAAATTTTTGGATCCCACCACTGACCCCATGACACCACAAACACTTCACTGGGGACCCCTAGTGTTGTGAAGGACAACAGAAGTGTGCCCGTCGGTTAAATACAGGTTTATTTAGAGATGTTGGGACTACAACTCCCAGCATGCACTGGCTCCTGCCTTTTTCCAACAAGAGTGGGAAAACAAACCGAGAAGCTACATCCCACTGGAGCTTTACGGCCAATGAGAGGCTAGAGACTGGGCAGGGGGGGAGAAAGCTGATTGGTTGTTGTGAGTTCAGAAATAAAATAAATACTGGAACTGAGCACACGAATCCTCAGTTCCAGCACCCTGTATTTAGGGCGACGCAAATCAATAAAGTCCTTTTCTTTCAGTTAACTGCGTTTGAGTGTGTTCAGCCTTACAAGAGATAGCAATAAGACTAGTTTGAACTATAAACAGCTACACAGAAGCTCTCGGTCTGGACTCCCCTAAGGCCCCTTCCGCACATGCAGAATAATGCACTTTCAATCCACTCTCAGTGCACTTTGCAGCTGGATTTTACTTTAGGACTGATCGTTGGTATCCTGTTGTACCAAAACATTTTATTTATTGCCAAGAAAGAGAGAAGGTATTTCACTGTGATTCTCACGTTTAGTCATAATTAGGATTTTCTGTGTGGCAACACCTAGGACAGTGATGGCGAACCTTTTCGAGACCGAGTGCCCAAATTGCAACCCAAAACCCACTTATTTATCGCAAAGTGCCAATGTGGCAATTTACCCTGAATACTGAAGTTTTAGTTTAGAAAAAACAGTTGGCTCCGAGGCGCGCGTTACTCAGGAGTAAGCTTGGTGGTAGTCAGTGTTTTTGCTTTGAAGCAACCGTGCAACTCTTCCAACGGGTGAATCACGACCCTAGGAGGGTTTACTCAGAAACAAGCCCCATTGCCAGCAACCGAGCTTACTCCCAGGTAAAGGATCACGCTTTAGTTCTTCCCATGAAAATCAGTGGGATTTAACAGCGCTTAACAGGGTTACGTACACTGCTTCCAAAAAAATAGGTCTTAGGTTTAAAGCTAATAATCGAGCCCAGCGGCCCAGGCCAGCCTAGATATGTGTGTGGGGGGGGGGGGGCGACTCTGTTTGCACGTGCCCACAGAGAGGGCTCTGAGTGCCACCTGTGGCACCCATACCATAGGTTCGCCACCACTGACCTAGGATCATGGGGTTTTCTTGGAGTACCAATGCCCTGGTGGTGGAGGGGGGGAAAGAGTCTCCTCGCCCTTATTCCTCTTGCCTGCTTAGAGTTGTGAACATTCAGTTGATGCTTGGAGAGCTCCAGCTATTACAGCTAATCTCCAGGCAATAAAGATCAGTTTCCCTGTGGGGGGAGGGGTTTGCTTTTTTGGAGGGTGGACTCTATGTAATTGTACTCTGTTCAGGTCCCTCCCTTCTCCAAACCCTGCTATCCTCCTGCTCCCCCTCCAAAACCTCTAGGAATTTCCCACTCTTGAGCTGGTACCCCTGTGGCCACTGTCTCCAAGTGGTTGGTGGAAGAAAAGCAAAAAGAAAGCCAAAACAGCCAGCGTTGCATGTGACATTGTGTCATAGTCAACACAAATTTCTGAAGGAGGAGTGTTTGAATTTGTACCATGCTTTTCTCTACCTTTAAGGTGTCTCAAAATGGCTTACAGATGCCATCCTCTCCTCACAACAGACACCTTGTCAGGAAGGTGGGGCTGAGGGAGTTCAGATGTTACCCCGGTTAGAGGGAACAGGATATGTTACCCAATTCAGATTTAGAGAATCAAAGAGAGAGACAAAAGAAAAGCATCACATGCTAAGTCATTAAATTACTATACATCACAGAATTCTTGACACCTTGGAATAACGTACACAACTTAAAATCCTCCAGGATAGACACATAATTTTGTCAGGCTCATAATTCTTTTGACATAAAGATGTTTTCTTTTGGCGACTCTGAGAGGTATGTCCCATAGATTGATCGTTTCTTTATTACATGTTCATTCTATTACCTCGTTAAACTCAGGGTTAATTATAGGACAATCCTTAAACAATTTTCCACTCTATTAAAACAACTTTCTCCCGACGCTTCTCGACCCTTGGCATCATCTCAGTGCCCCTGCCTTCACCCGCTTAGATGGATGGTAAAACACAGAATCTGACAGGAGGAATGCACTTGACAGAGGCAAGTGCAACTCTAACTCAACTCTCTGTCTCCCACCTTGGTTCAGGCAGGAGGACTTACTGCTGAACGCTTTGGCTGGTGTATCCTTAAAGGCCTTCTTTTGTTATGTGTTAGGGGCTTGTTTTAGGCTATGTTTTACTTATGCCGTCAGGGTCTGCCGAATCAGCAGAAAGTGTAGACATCCATGTTGCCTAGCTCTCCGCCATCCAGCTCAAGTTGAGAGCTGAAGGCCTTCCCACAATGAGCAACTCAAAATAGCTAGTATAACATAGGAATAAGCATTTCATAATTATTGAATATGAGTAATAAATGCCACTAAATATGACTAAATGTGATTAAATGTGATTATACTTTCAGTGCTAACACAGAGAGAATCGTGACTTGCCCAAGGTCACCCAGCAGGCTTCATGTGGAGAAGAAGGGAATCAAACCCAGTTCTCCAGAGCAGAGTCCACCACTCTTAACCACTGTACCACTCTGGCTTCCTAGTAGATGCTTTTGAGAGGCCAAGCTCCTTCTGTCAGGTGAAGGAAGTTTGGATTCTCAAAAACTGATACCTCAAAAGTCCTGTTGGTCCATAAGATGCCGCTGGAACTGAATCTACTGCAGACCAAGGTCGAATCCCCATTTGAAATTTGCACGCAGATCCCAACCTGTTCGTTGTGAAATGGTGTCCTCTTCATCGGAGTTTCTCCCTCCCTCCCCACCGCAGCGAGCACACAGCAGACACACCCGGTTGCAGAACTCTTAGCAATCCCCATTACCAGGCTAGCTCGCTTCGCCGGTCTCCCCTGATTGGCTGGCATGCCTTGATGGGGCGGGACCTTTTCCCACTGCGGAAACGTACATTGTAGGGGCGTGATCAAAAAACCAGCGTGTAAAAGTTTAACGTTTAACTGTTTAACTGTGCAAACAGTTAATCGTTACCTGTGTAAACCATGAACGATTCAAAGTTACGCGTTTGACTGTTTAACGTTTGCATCCCCTTCTGCTGGCCGATCACAAAAGCGGAAATGAAACCAAGGAAAGGCTGTGTGTGCATCGCAGTGCTGATTGGTTGCCCAAATTCTGCGTCACACTCCAGGGCGGGAAACGAGTCAGGGTTTCAACCCTCATCCCTCCCCTCGGATCAGCTCTGAACCGTGTTAATGGGGTCTGTGCCACTTGCAACTAGGTCCTGCCGGAACGCGGATTAACGGGGAGAACGAGCGCCAGAAACGGAATCTGCCACGCAAGCAATGGGGAGGTCGTCCCTCAAACCTGGTTAGTTTATGTTCTGAAACCTGGCTAAGACGGTAGTGGGGATTCGACCCAACACGGCTACTTTCTGAAGCCATTTCCACCCAGAAACAAGGAAGCCAAAAGCCGTATATTTCAGACAGAACAACTGGGTGGGAATGAATGCCCTTATCTTGGAGTGGAACTGAGGAGTTTGTCCACCTGCTTCTTTCATGCTTCGAATCAGCATGCCCACCAGTTGGGAGCATAAATCTCGCCAGTCATGAGGCCAAGACTGAATTGTAACATTCTTTTGCCGCCCTGGTTTCATTTCAGTGCTCGGCTCTCTGACTGGCTCAGAAATGAAAGCGGCAATTGTTTACCAGAGAGAAGCGGCGCAACGGCCGAAGAGCCGTCGGTTGTAAAACAATCGTCTTGAGGGACCCGTCTACCCCAGTGGTTCCTGGCCTCGTGTAAAGGCTGGGAGAGATAGCAGTGGGTGCTGCTTTCAACTGTCTCGGATTCCTGTCACATGAAAGGTTCTCCATAAATCCAAACAAGATGATTGATGCTTATGAGGACACATCGGAGCCAAGACTACTAAGGCAGAGATATTACCTTTCAGAAGAAACTGATAAAAGAAACTGCAGGCCTGTTCCATTTGCTCGTCCCGGATATGCTTGGCATAGAACCAGAGGAGAGAAGGCCAAGATGGCTTGGCGCCCGCTGGCTGCTGCCGTAGTCTTGGAGCCGGCTTGCGAGTGGGATTATAGCTGGGGTTATAGGCAGTCTTGCAAGATTTTTCATCCAACGGCACCAACGGAGCCCTCGCAGGCATGTGTATGTAAAGTGCCGTCAAGTCTCCGCTGACTTCTGTCGACCCCATAAGGTTTCCAAGGCAAGAAACCAAAAGAGGGGGTTGGCCGTTGTCTTTCTCTGGGCAGCAATGTAACCACAGAGTTACGAATTAAAACAAAGAAGCTCAAAGAAGCTCAAGCCGATACAGAATAAAATTAGAGATTTCATTCGGCCAACTGCGGGCAAAGACAAGAAGTCAGGGGAGCCACACCTAAAATGGCGACGTGTTCTTACTTTTAAAGTATTAATGACAAGCTACATTAAAATGGCAGCAAAGAATACACC
The DNA here is from genome assembly GCF_021028975.2 of Sphaerodactylus townsendi. Classification (NCBI taxonomy): domain Eukaryota; kingdom Metazoa; phylum Chordata; class Lepidosauria; order Squamata; family Sphaerodactylidae; genus Sphaerodactylus; species Sphaerodactylus townsendi. Next base: position 195,907,001 of record NC_059425.1, read on the forward strand.
CCCAAATGCCAACATCATCCATCCATCCATCCATCCATCCATCCATCAATCAATCAATCAATCAATCAATCAATCAATCAATCAATCAATCAATCAAAAGGTGGAGATTTTCCCTGTTCCCACAGCCTTTTGGGGTTGTCCAGAATCCCCATTAGAAGATGTCAGCATTACACTTTTTGACGTTGTGTGAACCAAGAACCCTTGTTTTCTCTTATCATTAATGTTTCTAGTTGTCCTATTTCTCAGATAAAGAGCCTGAGCTTTCCCATAGGCCTTTCTATTGTCTCAGAAAAGGATAACTTTTTAAGGTATCTTTTGGGTACAACAGGATCTCGAAAACAGTTTAGTTTTGCACATTTTGCATAATTGTGAACAAAGGGGCATTTTTGGAGTTATTATGCTAAGCTAGCAATAGGAAAGAATAGGGTTGAGGCCTGCATGTTTTCTTTGGTCAAGTCAGCTGCATTATGGTTGCCATCTCTCCATTATAGGAAAAATAATGGAGGGAAAGAGGAAATAGTCTTTTTGGTAAATCCAAAACCCTTTTATCTGTCTCTCTCTGACTTTCTTCCACTTGCTCTGACTTTCTACTGCTCATCTTTCCAACTCCTCCACATGAGTGGCAGACTCTTATCTGTGAACTGTATTTGTTTCTTTGCTCCTCCACATGAAGTCTGTCAGGTGATCTTGGGCCAGTCACAGCTGCCTCTGAGCTCTCTCAGTCCCATCTACCTCACAAGGTGTCTGTTGTGGGAAGAGGAAGGGAAAGGAATTTGTAAACCACCTTAAGACTCCTTATGGTTGAGAAAAGCTGGGTATATGGTTGAGAAAAGCTGAGATACCGCACACAATTTCTCTGCATGTGAACTTCTTTGTGGGGGAAAAGTAAGGAATATCCTCTTCCGATGAACATTCGAGTAGTTAAGGTACATGAGTTACTTGGGCTGACCAACTCTGGGGTAAGATGTTTATGGAGATTGGGGAGGGTGACCTGGAGAGGGCGGGGTTTGGGGAGGAAAGTGACTTCACTGGGGTATCATGCAATCAAATCCACCTTCCAAAGCAACAGGATCTACAGGGGCACTGATAATTGTTACCTGGATATCAGATATAATCACAGATCTCCCCCTGCACCCGGAGGCTGGCACCAGTTTCTCCATACAGAAAATGGAGCCCGAGGCAAGAACTGTTTTTATCCCCCTCCCCTCCCCCTTGGGAGCATCCATTTTCAGTCCACTTTCTCTAGGGGAAGGGCTCCCTGCCTATGTTCTCTCCATGTTATGCATAGAAACTGCTCCCTATTCACTTTCTCTAGGGAGAGTGCTCCCTGTCCATTTTCTCTCCATTTTCTCTAGGGGGACTGCTCCCTGTCCATTTTCTCTAGGGAAATTTCTCCCTATCTATTTCCTCTAGGGGAAGGGCTCCCCATCCACTTTCTCTTGGGAAATTTATCCCAATCCACTTTCTCTGGGGAGAGTGCTCCCTGTCCATTTTCTCTCCATTTTCTCTAGGGGAAGGGCTCCCTATTCACTTTCTCTAGGGAGAGTGCTCCCTGTCTATTTTCTCTAGGGAAATTTCTCCCTATCTATTTTCTCTAGGGAGAGTGCTCCCTGTCCATTTTCTCTCCATTTTCTCTAGGGGAACTGCCCCTCGTCATCTGGAGATGTAAATATGGGAACTCTCCAGGCCCAACATGGAGGTTGGCAACCTTATCTTCCTTGGAGTGCATAAACAGAAAAAGAGGGAGACAGGAAGAAAAAAAGATATTAGGAAGCATTCTCACCTGCAGTGTATAAATGTCTGAAATCCTAAATACTTTCCCTATGACTCTTAACTCTGCTTAATGGGATGAGTCCTTTTAGAGTTTGCTGAACTGAAAGCATTTTTTAAAATCATAATGCTGGCACTGCTTTTATTGTTTCCTGAAACACAACCTATTAAAAATGTTTTAGAGAGTCGCCACACACAGTGGATGTGACTACCAGCTCCTGTTTCTCATAAAGCTGGTGTTAATTGGCTGGTATAGAGCGAGAGAGAAGGCTTAGTAAAGAATGGGGTGACTCGAGGCATTTATCGACTGGCTCGCATCTTGTATAAACACCCAAAGGGAAACCCCTTAGAACTGAAGAAACGCCAAGCTGGTAATAACAAATGAGAAAGGGGCTAATGAAGGGCCTTTTTTATTTCACCCATTTGACCGGATGTGTGACCTAGTAAAAAACTGATTAACGGCTGTATTGTGTTTTCATCTAACCTGTTGGGTAATTTGTCCCTGTACCGAGGGAGCTCTCTCAAATGCTGTGCCGGCCGCTGCAGGAGTTAATAATGCTGGTGGGCTTCAAGTTGAGGGGTTTTACGTTGCAGCACCATAATGCGCTTCTTCTTTTTTCCTTTTTAATAGGTGGAATGATATATAAATGGAAACCAGGAGAGGGGCTGAGATTGGTTTGTTCTGATAACAACCTTAATGCTGTACCGGTTGTTATTGCCGAGACCCTCTTCAGATTGTGCGGATGACAAAAGTAATAAAAGAGTGGCTATTCCCCTCCCCTCCCCTCCCCTTTTATTTTATTTTATTTTTTGCTTCCGAACTCATTTCACAGCTCACTGTAAGAGAGATTATTTCTGGGCTCACTTAACAATTAACTTGAAATGGCTGAACTACCACATTAGAGCAGCAGAGATATAATTGAGCTGCCCCCTGAAAATAGCAGTTTGGAAAATTGCCCGCCACATCTACGGGAGTAATGGTTTTGGGGGGAAAATAACAACAAGATTATTCCCTGCCTCATGACTGCCAGTCACTATATCATGCAACAAAGTGCCCGCATAGGACTGAATCAGGTCATTGGTCGATGGTCGATATTGCCGACTCAGACTGGCCGCTGCTCTGCAGGGTCTTCAGAAGAGGTCTTTCACATCTTCTACTTCGTCACCCTTTTATCTGTGGAGATGCCAGGAATTGAATCTGGGACGTTCCTACCTGTGGGACCACTTCTCCCAATACATGCCCCTCCCCCAAGAGCATTACACTCTGCAAATAGCAAATGATTGGTGGTCCCTGGCCCCCAAATTGTTCAGCTGTCCTCAGCTGACTCTGACACTGGTCTGGTGAGACATTCTGTCTAATGAGACCTGCAGGATCTATCACAGTTCTCCCGGACCTGTAAGACAAAATTGTTCTGCTGGGCTTATGGTGGAGGGAAGCCAAGTGTCTATTTGGCTGGCCTCTGTTCCCCTTCTTCTCCACCTCGACTCTTACTGGCTTCTTTCTGATAAGGCTGTATATCTATTGGGGAGCCATGACTGGCTGTTATTTATTTTATTGGAAACCAGATGTTGTAAACTGCTCTGAGTCTGTTCTAACAGGGGAGAGTGGTCTAGAAATTTGATTAGACAAACAGACAGAAAGACAGACAGACAGACAGACCGAGATCGAGACCGAGACCGAGACCGAGATCGAGACCGAGACCGAGACCGAGACCGAGACAGGCAGGTACAGCAGATGCCAGCAAACTGTCAGAAGAGCTGGAAAGATGAGCACCTCCAAACCGCGCTTTCATCTGGCCGAACATTAATTAGCCCACAGTTGTGTAAATGATGCCATCCCAGGCCAGTCCTCATGCAAGTCTGATGGACTTCCAAGTCAATGGAAGACGTATCTGTGAGTAAATCACAGGCTTTGCCACGAGCCTTCATTTACCTCATCAATATGGATGCTCTTTACTAGGCCATTCGTTCTCCGCAGCACAGAGCCAACAACCCCCGGGCCCCCCCAGATCTTTTCATCCTGGGTCTTTTGGCAAGAGGATGCTCAGGTTTGAATTCAGTGGGGTGCACTTGTGTTTGAGTAGCCCAGATGTCTGAGTGTAGAAGGTAAGAAAGGTCTGGTGCTAGAGTGGTCCACCTCCAGGTGACACCTGGCAGCTATTACAGCTGATCTCCAGACTACCAAGACGACATACATACCTACATACCTACATACCTACATACCTACATACCTACATACATACATACATACATACATACATACATACATACATACATACATACATATGAGCTAGTAACTTGATGGCCACCACCCAATAAATAAATGAAATAAATAAATAAATCATATGGTTTTTTAAAAATCTTGAGCTTTTCATACTTCCAGCCAAGGGTTCCAAACCACCAGGTGTACTCTGGAGTTCTTCCCATATTTCATCTGCACTCAAGATGCCAGAGATGAGTTCTTCTGGGGAAAATGGCAGCTTCAAACAGTGGGCTCTATTATGGTAGATTTTACAGCTGCCAGATCTTTAGCTGGGTGTTGGCCTTTCATTACAATTCGAGCCTCACCCAGAGGCCTAGGAAGTTGTAATGTATTGACGTAGTATTCATGCTGATCCCAGTAGGGCTGCCTTCTGAATCTGACAGATGTTAATTTTGTCAGTTTGATGATGATGATGATGATGATGATGATGATGATGATGATGATGATGATGATGATGATGATGATGATGATGATGATGATGATGATGATGAGAGTTGGAAGAGACCACAAGGGCCATCAAGTCCAACCCCCTGCAATGCAGGAACACACAATCAAAGCACTCCCGACACATGTTCATCCAGCCTCTGTTAAAAAACCTCCAAAGAAGGCGACTCCACCACACTCCGAGGCAGTGAATCCCACTGTCGAACAGCCCTGACGGTCAGGAAGATCTTCCTAATGTTTAGGTGGAATCTCTTTTCCTTCACCTTGAATCCATTATTCCATGACCTAGTCTCTGAGGCAGCAGAAAACAAGCTTGCTCCCTCTTCGACATGGCATCCCTTCAAATATTTAAACATGGTTATCATTACACCCCTTAACCTATGCTTCTCCAGACTAAACATCCCCAGCTCCCTAAGCCTCTCTTCGTAGGGCTGGGACTCCAGACCCTTTACCATTTTGGTTGCCCTCCTCTGGACCCGCACCAGCCGGTCAATATCCATCCCGAACTGCGGTGCCCAGAACTGTACACAATATTCCAGGTGAGGTCTAACCAATGCAGAATAGAGACGTACAATTACATCCCTCGATTTTGACACTATACTCCTATTGATACAACCCAGAATCGCATTGGCTTTCTTGTCGCCGCATCACACTGCTGACTCATATTTAGTTTATGATCTACTAAGACTCCCAGATTGATGATGATGATGATGATGATGATGATGATGATGATGATGATGATGATGATGATGATGATGATCTAATTGGTTTGATATACCGCTCTATCCCCGAAAGGCTCAGAGCATTATACAGCTGATCAACATAAACAGATAATATATAATAGATACTAAGAGTAAAAAAATATAAACAGAGAATACATTAAAATGGAAAAGCGGCAATGGAACACAGGATACATACCATGTAAGTTGTTAGGCAGTTCCAGTTCAATCGCCATGGGGTTGATAACCTGTTGCATTCAGAAAGGTCCAATAAACTTATGTCCTAATTTCTGACTTCCTTGTAACCCCCTGAGGTTATGGGTAGATAAGTAAGCAAAGTCCATTTCATGGGACACTTGTAGCCTTTTCTTGTCTGCATGGCTTTTGTAATCCTCTTTAGGTTTTTTTAGAGAGTCCTGGATCACCTTCCATGAAACCTGCAGGTTAGTGATCCACACCTGTAAGTCCTCTGCCTGTTATCCCAGCAAATGGAGGAGCTGAGTTTGAATCCTCCCTCAGGTGTGATCCTCACTGAGTGATCTTGCGCCAGTCACAGACTTCCAGCCAAACTGTGATTTCCAACCACCACCACCCAGCGCTGCCCTAGAAGGCCATAGATATGTTTGGATGGCATGAACATGAAAATCATATTTTTTGTACTGTACTGATACATCTAAATAACGTTTTAAAAAATGAAAAAAGCAAGTAAAAGATGGTGTTAATGTTTAAAAATCAATCCAGTATGCTTTTTATCTACAGATGTTTTTAAGAAGTACGAAGGGCAACTGTTTAATTTGTAGTTAATATAATTAATGTAGAGCAGATATTTCATCTATTCTGACCTTTAAAAGAGACTAATCTTAACAGCGTTATATTACTTGAATAATGATAGATAAGAATGGCTTTATATAACTCAGAAAATGATAAAAGTCACTTGTGTGTAAATTTTGTCAGTTTTATTCATGTCAGGTGCATGGAGATGACACCACTACGATACTGCCCTGCCCACTCCAAAGGTAGTGGTGGGATCCAAACATTTAATAACAGGTTCCCTTGGTGGTGGGATTCAAACTGTGGCATAGCACCAATGGGGCTGGGCGGGGCATGACGGGGGCGTGGCCAGGCATTTTGGGGTGGGGCATTCCTGGGCGGGGCTGTGGCAAGGATGTAGCCACTGCACCGGTCCTTGGGCAGGAAACGAATGCACGCAGGCGCAGGCTGCCACGCACACTGGTGCACCTCCTGCTAGACTGCTTCAAGTTCTGCGCGCTACTGCTGAGAGGAGGGGCGTAACTAAGGCAAAAATCACGTGGCAAAATCACCAATTAGTAACCCCCTCTCGGCACACATGAATAATTAGTAGCCGACTCTCGGGAATGTGTGAGAACCTGCTGGATCCCACCTGCTGGATCCCACAGTGCAGGAAGCCCAAAAAGTTTTTTAAAACCCCCACTAACCTTTAAATACTCCATAGGGGAAAGCAGAGATACGCCACAGAAAATGCGGCATATCTCTGAGACCAGGCCCACCGGGGGCTAAACTGGCAGTGGAAGCTGTCTAAGGTCAGCTCCACTCCTGGGAATGCCCCAGCCACACCCCTGCCGTACCAATGCAGCTGAGGGTGACACAGGAGTGCCAATGCAAAGTCCAGTGACACGGCAGGCAATTGCAGGGCATCACAGCAGCCAGGTGCTGGTAGATTTACACCTCAGCCAGGGTAAGTGCCCCAGGGAGGGCAAATATGCTGGCGTAAGCCTACGCTGACTCTAGAGGGGGATTCTCCTCCCGACCATCTGCCCATTATTTATTGTTATAATTATATGTCTTTTAATATATATAACATTATCTACCTACCTACCACCTGCCTGCCTGCCTGCCTACCTACCTACCTGCCTACTACTACTACTACTACTACTACTACTACTACTACTACTACTACTACTACTACTACTACTATTATTATTATTAGTTTAATTTAATATACTGCCCTGTCCCTGAAGGGCTATCTATCTATCTATCTATCTATCTATCTATCTATCTATCTATCTATCTATCTATCTATCTATCTATCTATCTATCTATCTATCTATCTATCTATCTATCTATCTATCTATCTATCTATCTATCTATCTATCTATCTATCTATCTTTAATTAAAATTTAAAATTTTAAAATTTAAAATTAATACTATGTATATTTTAAAAGATAAATTTGAATGGCCTGTCTAAATGATCTGATAATAAATCAGTCATTGGGCTGCTGACAAAATAAATTTGATAAAGAAAATGAACAATAATAAGCAGGAACCTGAACATAACAATTCTGGGAATGAAAGAAAAAGGCAGGTGAGATTTTTTTAAGATGTGGAACTTCCTAAGTCCCCTGTGGTCATTCCCTTGGGTTGCCAACCCACAGGCAGGGCCTGGCAATTTCTAGAAATGCTCCTCCTCTCCAGACTGCAGAGATCGGTTCCCCTGCCGAAAACAGCTGCTGTGGAGGGTAGAATTTGTGGCGCTAGGCCCTGCTAAGGCCCCTGTCCTAGCCAATCCCCTGCCTTCCTCAGCTCCACTGCTGAATCTCCATCTACTTCCTGAAACTGGAGTTGGCGACCTTATAGAATCCTCTCCTCCCAATTCTTGCTCTAAGCACGCTGGCCTAGAAGCTAAGATATCTGTGAGGGGCTGTCTGTCTGAGTATTGGTCCATACCGCCAATGGCCATGATCCAGATGAAACTACAAGTTTTCACGTCCCGCCTGTTTTCAACATGGAGAGCTGACCGCATGCTTGTTCCACTGGCATAGGCGTAAGTGAAAAGTCCTTGTTAGCTATCCTTCCTAAATCACATAGAGGTGTAGTGATTACAGTGTCAGACTGGAGTCAAGTTTGTGTCATAGACAGGCCCCAGGAACCAACAGACAGTCTGGACACAGTTATTCCGCAAGTGCACTTGTTTATAGAACACACAAGGCTAGAAACAGAGACAAAGACCTGCAAACTAAAACACCACGTTGCTGCCACAAGATAGTTCAGTGAGCAGCAGTGGCGTAGTGGCTAAGAGCAGGTGCACTCTGATCTGGAGGGACCGGGTTTGATTCCCAGCTCTGCCGCTTGAGTTGTGGAGGCTTATCTGGGGAATTCAGATTAGCCTGGGCACTCCTACACACCTTGGGCTAGTCACAGCTTTTCGGAGCTCTCTCAGCCCCGCCCACCTCGCAGGGTGTTTGTTGTGAGGGGGGAAGAGCAAGGAGATTGTAAGCCCCTTTGAGTCTCCTGCAGGAGAGAAAGGGGGGATATAAATCCAAACCTTCTACAACCTCTCTTTTATATTATGATGTGGACAGGGGAAGGTGGGGAGAAGCAAGAAACCCCAAGGAAAGATAAATGCACATTCTTCTTCACTTTCCCTGCAAAGGGAGAGAAAAAGTCACATGAAAAGCTTTCAGAAACTGTAGGTATTCTCTCATCTGACAGCGGGGTGAGTGCTGAAGAGGTGAAAATGTATGCATAACTGAGAAACAAATCCAGAGGGAATGCTTGCTCAAAGAGTGCATAAAGGAAACTACGCAGTGTTTGGGACTCTTTAGTTTGGAGAGGAGACGGCTGAGGGGGGATATGATTGAAGTCCATAAAATGATGCATGGGGTAAAAAATGGTGACAGAGAGAAATTTTTCTCTCTTTCTCTCAATACTAGAACCAGGGGGCATTCATTGAAAATGCTGGGAAGAAGAATTAGGACTAATAAAAGGAAACACTTCTTCACGCAACGTGTGATTGGTGTTTGGAATATGCTGCCACAGGAGGTGGGGATGGCCACTAACCTGGATAGCTTTAAAAGGGGCTTGGACAGATTTATGGAGGAGAAGTCGATTTATGGCTACCAATCTTGATCCTCTTTGATCTGAGATTGCAAATGCCTTAACAGACCACGTGCTCGGGAGCAACAGCCGCAGAAGGCCATTGCTTTCACCTCCTGCATGTGAGCTCCCAAAGGCACCTGGTGGGCCACTGCGAGTAGCAGAGAGCTGGACTAGATGGACTCTGGTCTGATCCAGCTGGCTTGTTCTTATGTTCTTATGTTCTTATGCAGGCATAAATGGCTATGGTTGAGATAACAGCTTGCAAAATATGCATCGGAGGTCGATATCCAGAGCAAGCTGCGTACTTTCAGATGTTTTCCAAACCTTATAAAAATAGGAATGGCATTTTTAAAAAAAGAAACAGCAGACATCTTTGAATCCTGATTTTTGCCTCACATTCTTGATTCCACGCTCATGCAACACACGCACGAAGGTGCAGGACACAGAGAGTGCTGAACATAGAGAGGACTTTTTATTTCCCTAGTTAAATATTGCCTCTTCCTTTTTCCTCGAAAGACCACCTTTACATCAAATGCTCCAGGTGGCTGGTCTTATTGCAAATTTCACAGAATTTAAGGTCAGAAGGAACCATTAGAATAATCTCATCTCACCTCCTACATAACACCAGCGGTACAGTCGCTGCAAAAATTTGCACAGGTTTGATAGGATTAAAAGACACGCTTTCTAAAGCTTTGCTTTGCAGTAATTGTAGGCCAATGATTTATGATTTTTTTTTACCTCAATACTACTTTATTCCATAGAAGAAAATCAGCGCCTGTGAGGAATAGATTTTTTTTTTCAGGGACCTAAAGTGAGCATTAAGTTTTTGTAGATAATTTCTGGCCAGAAAGCATTAATAAGGGTGGAAATATATATATTTATATATATAAAACCATGTGGCACAGATATGAAATGAGTAAGAATATTTTTCCCCCATTTGGTGGTGATTAATTTTTCAAAAGTCCCCAAGACAGCCACTGCTGTTCTTTGCCACCAGAGATGAACCACGTGGGGTCTTATTGCTTAGAGCGATGAGACAATTCCACTCTCTGTCCCAATAACCTTGACCTGTTTTTCCTGGCTCGGCAGGAGCAGATGTGTCACAACGGTTTAGCATCTGTTTATCAATCTCACAGCCCAATCCCGGTTTCCTACTTCTATTCTCTTTAGTGCCTGAGATATCAAATGGATGGAATGAACGCGACGGAGCTCATGAGAGGGGCGAAGATGGGTGCACATAGAGAGTAAAAAGAATGGCAGTCAAAAATTGAACTTGTTGGGAGATGCTGTCTAGCAAGAGGGGGACCGTTGGCTGTTGTTATTGGATGTTGAGGTGGGGGGAAGTTAAATGTTTGCATTTTGGTGGGTCAGGTTGTGCTCCCAAAGAGAAAGGATCGGAGCCGTGCCTGCTTCGACCATGAAGATCCAAAGAAGATGTGTTTAAAACCGCTGTGTTTTAAATTTTTTAATTTAAATTCTAATTTAATGGGGTTTTGTTTGTATATATTACATGTGGAATCTGTGTTGTGCACCGCCCAGAGCCCTCCGGGGGTTGGGCGGTATAAAAATCCCATAAATAAATAAATAAATAAGTAAGTAAGTAAGTAAGTAAGTAAGTAAGTAAGTAAGTAAGTAAGTAAGTAAGTAAGTAAGTAAGTAAGTAAGTAAATAAATAAATAAATAAATAAATAAATAAATAAATAAATAAAAGACGGCCAGCGATGGAGGAAAATGGGAGAAAATGCTGATCCTACATCGTGTTATATTTCTGCAGATGCTTTCAAAGCTGTCTCGAAGCAAATGAGCAACAGAAGAGAGCAAATCTGGGGTGGGGGTGGGGTTCAGCCATCATTAATGAAAACTGTCAGGGGAACAAGCAAGCCCTCAAGGTGGAGAGAATTAACCCCTTGTTCACTCTGGTGGAGTCTCTTCCCACCAGCAGCCTTCTTTCAATTCTCAAAATTGCTGTTTATCTAGTGTGGGCTATTAGCAAGAGACCTCAGCTTGACCCACTGTTTCACTGCAAACACTCGCCTACAGGAATGGGTTGGATTGGAGAGACAAGCGGATGCCCCCCCCCTTCCCCCCCAGCGCTGGCCGTTCAAAGCAGGGTCGGCAATCCTTTACTTTTGCAAGCGGCAGTTCATCTCTTGTTAACTTTCCGGAATGGCCAAGATGGCGGTTTGGGACTGGGTGGCTTCATTCTCAAGGCCATCTCAAGGCCTTCCGCACATGCAGAATAATGCACTTTCAATCCACTTTCAATCCACTTTGCAGCTGGATTTTACTGTGTGGAATAGCAAAATCCACTTGCAAACTATTGTGAAAGTGCATTGAAAGTGCATCTTAATTGACCAGATGCAATCACTATCAATGTATTGCATTGAGCTAGAAATGCCCCTCAATCACCTAGGTGCAATCCCTGAAACAGTGGGATCTCTCCACCAACATATGCCAAAATCCTCCTATGGAAGTTAGACCTTTGAATAATGAGAACTATGTTGCCTATAGAGAGAGGTTTTTTGGAGTCTCAGAAAAATAACAAAAAGTTACCACAAAAGTGGGGCCGGAGCGAGAGAGAACTATGCCAGTGGCATGCGTGCGGACCTGTGCTCCTGCCTCACCACACCCCGGAATGCCCCCACCACATCCTGCCATGCCCCACTACCCCTCACACCGGAACACGCCTGGTGCATTGTGCACCCCCCTGTCCCCTTGGTGCTACGCCACTGTCTTAGAGTGATTCATTCATGCAGAGTCTAATAAAGTGTTGAATGGGCTTTGGAAAAGATATAGAGCAGGGTTATACATTACCAATCCAGACCAGGAAGTAAAAGAGCTGTGCACAATCCGTGGGCATAAGGTCCAAGGGGAGAGATGAAGTCAGAGTGAGAGCAGGTGCAGGAGTCTACATACTCTGCAGGTTGTAGCTTCCTGCTTTATAGAAAATGTATCTAATGATGTTGAATGAGACTTAGTTTTCCTGAGAACCATAGCTGAGTGTCTTCATGAAAACAAGATATCCATTGGTTGTGGTGGGTTTTCTGGGCTGTGTGGCCATGGTCTGGTAGATCTTGTTCCTAACATTTCGCCTGCATCTGTGGCTGGCATCTTCAGAGCTGTATCACAGAGAGAAGTCTGTTATACAATGTGTCTAGTGAGAAGGGAATGTTTATTGGGGGTGTATGTTGTCCATGTCCCAGGGTGAGGAACCAATCAGTAAGTGTTTGGGTGGAACTTGCTATGTAAAGGTGTGATTGAGTGCATTGTATTGTGGGTGGGGTTATCAATCCATTTACATTTGTAGTCAAATTTGCATTCCCGGCAGCAGCAGCAGTATTGGTGAATGCAAATCCTGTGTCTGGATGGAGTCCATTGTCCATGAACTTAACATGTCCTTGGCCTTTGATTCTGGTAGCCAAGCTTTGTTAATTCTCAGAGTCTCTTCTTTCTTGTTGAAGTTGTCTAGGTGTTTGTGAATTTCAATTGTCTCCCTGTGCAGTCTGACATAGTAAACACAATGTTATGTCCAGTTTTGTTTAGGACATGTTCTGCTACTGCAGATTTTTCAGGATGGTTATGCCAACAGTGTGTTTTGTGCTCCTTAATACAAGTCTGAATGCTGCGTTTTGTGGTTCCTATGTAGATCTTTTCACAGCTGCAAGGTATGTGATAGACTCCTGCAGAAGTGAGGGGATCTCTTTTGTCCTTTGCTGAGTGTAGCATCTGCTGTATTTTTCTGATAGGTTTGAAGATGGTTTGTAGGTTATGTTTTTTCATCAGTTTCCCTATTTGATTCCCTTGATGTATGGTAGAAATATTTTTTCCTGTGGTAGGCTGTTTCTCCTCTGGTTTTCTCTTGGTCTTAAAGCTCTTCTGATTTCTGTTGTGGAGTAGCCTTCTTCTTCTTCTTCTTCTTCTTCTTCTTCTTCTTCTTCTTCTTCTTCTTCTTCTTCTTCTTCTTCTTCTTCTTCTTCTTCTTCTTCTTCTTCTTCTTCTTCTTCTTCTTCTTCTCCTCCTCCTCCTTCTTCTTCTTCTTCTTCTTCTTCATCAATGTGATGGTTTGGTGAGTGATTTTCTTGGTTGGGTCTTTGTTCAGTTTTTTGTATGTTGTGGGATACAGGAGTTATCTGATTTTTTATATGTATGTATACCATGACAAGTGCAGGTGGGGGTGCTGGAATTATTTTCAGCCCCCTTTTAGCCATCAGGTATCTATTTGATCTCCATTTCTCTCTGATGGTTTCATATGGGACAACATCTATCCTTGTAGAGAGGTGTTAAAGGGGTGTTAAAGGCCCCTGAGGATATTATGGGAGTAGTCTAAACACTAACAGATGGACTCAAGAGATGTAAGGATGGACTTGTAAGCTGGAGCAGGATGGAGCACAGAAGGGGCAGGCAAGCCTTGGCTCACGTCTTGACAGTGACCCATCATACCATTTTGCTTGGCATGAGAGTTGCCAGAAGTGCCTCAGCAAATGCCAGGAGGTTTTTGAGGGTGGTGCCTGCCTCCTTGCCTCCTCCTCCTCCTCCAAGTATTGAGGCACAACGGGCCGTTGAATGTACCCAGAATCCTTGAGTTGAGCCCCACCCTGACTCCCATGTGATCGATAAGGGCAATTCCTATAATTTCTAAGAGCATTCAAGATCGAAAACTGACTCTCCTTTTGCTTCAGGTGCGGGAAGGAAGGAAGGAAGCAAAGAAGCAAGCAAGCAAGCAAGCAAGGAAGGAAGGAAGGAAGCAAGCAAGGAAGGAAGCAAGCAAGCAAGGAAGCAAGCAAGCAAGGAAGGAAGCAAGGGAAAGGGAAGAGGAAACAGGAAGGGAAGCAAGGAAGAGGGGAAGAGCAGAAACAGCAAAAGCAAGGGAAGCAAACAACAAACAAGCAAACAAGGAAGGGAAGGGAAAGGAAGGAAGGAAGCAGAAAAGCAAAGGAAGGAAGGAAGAAGAGGAGAGAAGGAAGAGGAAGGAAGGAAGGAAGGAAGGAAGGAAGGAAGGAAGGAAGGAAGGAAGGAAGGAAGGAAGGAAGGAAGGAAGGAAGGAAGGAAGGAAGGAAGGAAGGAAGGAAGGAAGGAAGGAAGGATACATCTCTGGCAGAGAGGCTATCATTCAGTCCCAGCACGCCACTTTCCTTTTCTGCCTGCCCTCCCTTGTCTTTTGTGCTAATGGCGTATTTATCCCTCCAAGAGGATAGTCAGCCAGGAGAATATTTATGTGGCCGTAAAAGAAAGAGACTGCCCAAGTCTAATAGTCCCAGGTATTTCAACACATCTCTGCTCGCTGCGTGTCATGTTGAATTATGCCTCATCAGGCTGGGGACCGCAGACCCGTAATGTGACCCTCATGGCGAAGCCTGAAAGTGAATTCAAAAGGAGGGGGACCGAAAACAAAGGGGAGAGGGTCCGTCGGCTTTATTTATTTATTTGTTTACTTATTTATTTATTGCAAATACCTTACCCTACTCATAAATGTCTAATAAAGACTAGGGGGCACGCAAGCTCTCTTTCGGGGGGGGGGCTCCCACCTCTACACATGCCTAAGGGGGCCACCAAACAGATGGATTATTTATCCCTATTTTATGTCAGTCAAAGTTTGCTAGAAAGGTAGATGATGCCCCCTTTTCCCCCAGTTCTTCCAAAGAGCTACCCAAAAAGTGTACAAAAAACAACAACCGCTCATTCATCAGCTGAAAACAAAAAGTGGAAATTAACCTCAGCTGGGAGCTGGGCCAAAACAAATAAAAATGAATTTCTACATGGATAAATGTAAGATACTACACTTAGGCGGAAAAAAAAAGGAAAGGCACAGATATAGGATGGGTGACACCTGGCTTGACAACACTACATGCAAAAGAGGAGTCTTAGTAGACCACAAACTGAACATGAGTCAGCAGTGTGATGCAGCAGCCAAGAAAGCCAATGCGATTCTGGGCTGTATCAATAGGAGTATAGTGTCTAGATCGAGGGATGTAATTGTACCTCTCTATTCTGCATTGTTTAGACCTCACATGGAATATTGTGTACAGTTCTGGGCATCGCAATTCAAGAAGGATATTGACAAGCTGGAACAGGTCCAGAGGAGGGCAACCAAAATGGTCAAAGGTCTGGATTCCATGCCCTACAAAGAGAGGCTTAGGGAGCTGGGGATGTTTAGTTTGGTGAAGAGAAGGTTAAGAGGTGACATGATAGCCACGTTTAGATATTTGAAGGGATGTCATGTTGGTGAGGGAGCAAGCTTGTTTTCTGCTGCTCCACAGACTAGGACCAGGAGTCATGGGTTCAAGGTGAAGGAAAAGAGATTCCACCTAAACATCAGGAAAAACTTCTTGACAGTAATGGCTGTTCAACAGTGGCATGCATGACCTCAGGGTGTGGTGGAGTCTCTTTCTTTGGTGGTTTTTGAACAGAGGCTGGATGGCCATCTGTCAGGAGTGCTTGGATTGTGTGTTCCTGAGGGATGGGACTTGATGGCCCTTGTGGTCTCTTCCAACTCTATGATTCTATGACCCTTAAGCATGGGTCTTCAAACTATGGCCCTCCAGATGTTCATAGACTACAATTCCCATGAGCCCTACCACTTGGCCATACTGGCAGGGGCTGATGGGAATTGTAGTCCATGAACATCTGGAGGGCCATAGTTTGAAGACCCCTGCCCTTAAGAATTGTTGAAGAGGCTGACGTTGTACAAGGAGGAGAGCTATGGTCAAAGGATACAATCCAGCTCAAATCAAACACCATTCAGTCCTACTAAATAAAATGGGAGAAGCTTAGCTTTCTTATCGAAACCAATCACTTAACTTTGGCCGGTTTGAGACATATATTTTCCATAATGGTGAACGGGGACAGGAGACTAATTCCATCCCAGACGGACGAATTGTCTCGCTCTCACTATTTATGGCTGCTTCGGAAAGAACAGCTCTGCTTTCCTTTTAGCTGAGGGGAGAAAGTGGGAGGGGTGCCCCCCCCAATACCATTTAACCTCTCAGAACTCGTCATTCTGGACATTTCTAAAATTCTTGCTAGGAAACTGAGGCAGCATTATGGCAGTCGGTGGACACTGAGAAAGAATAAAAGCCACTCTAATGCTTCCTAGTGAGGACACTTTACAGCACCATCTTGCAGTTAAATCAAGAAAAGAGATGGTATGGTAGAGTGTCCGTCTAGCTAGCCTCTGGGAGACTCAACCCTTTTCTCGGCTTCTCAGGTTCATAGAATCATAGAGTTGGAAGAGACCCCAAGGGCCATCAAGTCCAACCCCCTGCCATGCAGGAAGAGACAATCAAAACACTCCCGACAGGTGGCCATCCAACCTCTGTTTAAAAACCTCCAAAGAAGGAGACTCCACCACTCTTCGAGGCAGTGAATTCCACTGTCAAACAGCCCTGACGATCAGGAAGTTCTTCCTAATGTTTAGGTGGAATCTCTTTTCCTTCCCCTTGAACCCACTACTCCTGGTCCTAATCAGAGTCGGAAATTGGGCCGTTACACGGGGCGAAGCTGTTACAAAACCACGTCGATCCTAGTGGTTGTGCGGAGCACTTAGGTCGAACGCAGCTCGAACTTAGGTCGATAACTCAAGTGCGGAATCGACCAAGATGTGGCATCCAGGACAGTGTACAGTATTCCAAAGTATATGGATGCTCCTCTGCTTCTCGTGCTTTGAAAACCTTACCATTTTTCTTCGTTAAAAAGATCTGGCTGCTTTAAGAGCCCCTCGGGGATGGGGCGGTCTAGAAGCCCAAAGTATAAATAAATAAATAAATAAATAAATAAATAAATAAATAAATAAATAAATAAAGAAAGAAAGAAAGAAAGAAAGAAAGAAAGAAAGAAAGAAAGAAAGAAAGAAAGAAAGAAAGAAAGAAAGAAAGAAAGAAAGAAAGAAAGAAAGAAAGGTGGCCCAACACCTTAACCATCTCAGTTTCCAATTTCGGTGCCTTTCCCAGCTTTTCAATATACTTTTCAAGATGTGGCAGCCAGGACAGCGCACAGCATTTCAAATGTGTATAGAGGCTCGGCTTGCCCCACATCTACCTTGTCCTCCATCCTTAGGAAGGGGGGAGACCCCCCCCCACCCACGTGAGGCAGACAAGGGAATACAGAGGGAATGGCTACCAGTTGGCAGTATGAGAGAAAGGTGGATCACAGGAATCCACTGACTGTTAAAAAAAAGAGAGGGGATCTCCCGATTGGCTGAAAATGACATGAGAATAAACTCAGGAGGAAAATACACTGCTTCCAATGAAGACCTCAGACATTTCCTTCCTTCCAGTGAAGATCCACTGAAGAGGAGAGGCTTCGGCTCAGCCGCAGAGGGGCCTCCTTGGAATGCAGAAGGTCCCAAGTTAAATACCTTTCATCTCCAGCTAAAGGATCAGCTTGTAGAAGATATGAAATGTCTCTATCTGTGATCCTTGACAGCTGCTACTAGGATCAGAGTGGAGAGCCAAAACCAGGCCTTAGCTTTGCCCGGGGGGGAAAAAGGAGTGGGGATCTTACGACCGAGCATGGCTGCTGAGATTGCAGGGGCAGAGATAATGGAGGCAGGGAGTATTTATCCAGGACGTGGCAGGGTGGGCGGGGGTAATGGGAGGGGCACAGGGCACACACGTGCCCCGGGCACAGTTCCCCCTTGCTACGGCTCTGGGCAAAACTGACCTGCATGAGCCCAGAGCCTGATTGACTGTAAAGCTGTTGCAGGTGTCTACACATCTAAGATCTAACTGTGTAGCAGTTCAGAGCGGGTGGGCTCCTATCTGGAGAACCAGGTTTGATTCCCCACTCCTCCACATGACCAACAGACTCTGATCTGGTGAACTGGATTTGTTTCCCCGCTCATACACACGAAGCCTGCTAGCTGACCTCGGGCTAGTCACAATTCTCTCTGAACTGTCTCAGTTCAGACAAGATGCTTGTTGTGGGGAAAGGAGTGGATTGCAGTTGTGAGCCACTTTGAGGCTCCTTATGGTTTCAAAGTGGGGTATAAATCCACAACTCGTTTTTCTTCTCTTCACAGGTAATTTACCTGTCGGAAGGTGAGGAGAAGAGCTATGGATGGATCAAGAGCTATTCATTCTCTTCAATGTCTGTCACAGTGGAAGGGATACAAAAAAGGCAAATAATAACCACATTTTCCATAACAGCGGCGTTAATTGGGCAGGGTGCACAAAGGGAACCCAACAGAACTACCCCCCTGTGCAACATGGTTGTCATTCTTTTAACGGCTACCTCTCCTCTCCCCTCTTTTAAATAAAGACCTTTGTGAGCAGATCTGACAGGATTACACCGTAATTATAACACTCGGTCTTTGACAAGATTGACAATGGAACCGAATAGACACACCAGGTGAGTCTCTGTGACGTGCCCCCCCCCCCTTGTGTGGCTGTTAACGTGCTTCCAACGGCTGCCGCTTACGGTTGTTAACAAGCTGGGACCAGACGCGAGCACATTTTCAGAATGCCTTTCGGACGGCTTCCTTCGCCTTCTCCATGTTTCCCAGGACCAGAAATGGACACTGATGATTGCAATCCTTTATGGAGGCATCTCCTTGCTGGGGTGAATGGTGAGAACTTTTAGTGAAAAATTTTAAAAAACACTTTTTTGCTGGAGAGGGGGGGGGCAATTCTATGGGGAACTGGCAAAGGTTTTCATGGCCAGAATTAATGGGCTGTTCTGGGTTTTCAGTCAGCATGGTTAAGAGCAGACAGGTTCTAAACTGGAGAACTGGGTTTGACTCTCCACTCCTCCACCTGGGTGGTAGAGGCTTATCTGGTGAACCATTCTTGCTGGGTGACCTTGGGCTAGTCACAGTTCTTCAGAACTCTCTCAGCCCCACCCACCTCACAGGGGGTCTGTTGTGGTCGAGAGGAAGGGAAAGGAGCTGGTAAACCACCTTGAGTCTCCTTACAGGAGAGAAAGGTAGAATATAAATCCAAAGTCCTTCTCCTTCTCCACCTCCTCTTCTTCTACAACTATTGCTGTAGTTAATCAGCCATATTGTCTGGTTGTGGTGGGTTTTCCGGGCTGTGTGGCTGTGGTCTGGTGGATCTTATTCCTAACATTTCAGCTGCATCTGTGGCTGGCATCTTCAGAGGTGCATCACAGAGAGAAGTCTGCTACACAGAAGTCTGTTGCAGAAGTGTGTAACAGACTTCCCTCTGTGATACACCTCTGAAGATGCCAGCCACAGATGCAGCCGAAACGTTAGGAACAAGATCCACCAGACCCCGGCCACACAGCCCAGAAAACCCGCCACAACCAGTTGAATCCGGCCCTGAAAGCCTTCGACAAGCCATATTGTCCTTTATTTGCAGAAGCCAGGTGCGATATACTGGGATCTCTTATTCACTTTGAAGTCTTGTGTTCCAGCAATTATGTTATATTGAAGTAATCATTTTCGAGTAGTGCAGGATGGCTAAGAGCTGTAGCTGGATTTTTTGGTGCACATGTTTTTAAATGGTCTTGGTATTTATTGCTTTATTGTGTGTGTTTGTGTTTTCTGTTTCTGTCTTACCAATAATCCTACCTCAAGCTATTAACCACTCCTTGAATTCTCTTCAATCCAAATTTTTTCACAAGATAACTGGACTCCCAAATTGCGTGCCCTATGCAGCCCTTTGTCTGGAGTTAGGTCAAAACTCCTTGGAATCAGCCGCTTGGCTGAGGACTTTTAGATTCTGGCTGCGAATTCACTTTCTCTCAGACTGTAATTCCCTGGTCCACCGTCTGCTCTCTGACACCCATTCCAACCCCTGGTTTTCCATAATTGAAGAAAAAATGGCCTCTATTGGACTGTCAGTGGATTCACTTTGCCCTTTGTCCTATTCAGAAGCTTATGAGGAAATTAAAAGGTCAACTATTGGATGAGAGAGTTCTCTACCCTAATCACACTTGTCCAGCCAAGCGATGCTCCCCCTGTATTTTCTCTCCCCATTTTCTCCCCCACTTGGCCACACTACCTGTATTGCTTAATAAACCCTGTTCAAAGGAGAGCCATAATGCTCGCCAGGTTTAATGTTATGCCTTCTGCCTTGTTACATGGCAGATTTAATAAGCAAGAAAAGGCTAAAAGATTGTGCCCGTGTAACGATGGCTCAGTTGAATCTCTGGCCCACCAATTACTTCACTGTCTCAGATTCAAGGAAATCAGATCCAAGTATGTGAATCTTACTCTTTTACATTTACCCCATCTCCCCGATTTAATTAGATTACACTACTTGCTGGACAACCTTGATCCTTCTCTCTGTACGATAGTGGCAGACTTTCTCCTGGAAATTACTAAACGCCAGTAGATTTCCTTCGACCTGTATTGTATATGCTTTTTAATCTGTTTTAATCTGTTTTTTATGACTGTTGTACTCTTGTCTATGCCAATAAAGGCTTGCTTCCAATAATCCTACCATCCTATAGCTGGAGAGATTGGAAGCCTCAGTTTGCTGCTGATAAGTTTCCGCATGCCCCTATCCTCCACCGGTTGCCAGGGGAGTACTTGGCAACCTTACATAGGTGGACGAAGCAGGGGAACGGTCACCCCTCCACGTTTGGGGTGTTCAGGTTTGTGTGTTCAGGAATCTGTGTACCTGATACTTGAAAAGCCCTCTGTCCGGGAGCACCCGATGATGAAGTCGGTAACAGCCACTTAAAAATACATCTCTGCCTTTACTAACTCGTATCGGGGTTGCCGATCATAAAGGTTTAGAGAGTTAAATGATAGGATTAGCTGTGCCGGGGAGTCTGCGAGCTGTCGCACTAATCTAAGACTCTCTGGATTATTACATGGATTTCTTCTGTAAAAGTTGTGTAGAGTGTGCAAAGCAATAGAGCAGGATATTTCCACCCCAGGCGAAAGGAATAAAAGCGCAAGCACAAACCAGCCGGCTTTTTTTTCTTCTTCTTCTTTTCGCAGGAGATAGGATGAATGGGTTCAATAAACATCAGATAGGTACTTCTGAACCGTGGCCAAGAATGCTTCTGGCTACAGAACTTCCCGCAACAGGGAAACGCAACTGTCCAAACTGAAAACTTTTCACAGGGTTCCAACGCTATTCTCTTTCACACCGAAGTTCCCAATCGGGTGTTCTTGGTACACATATTCAGATTATACCGCTCCGCTGCTTTATTTTTTAAACTCTTTTAAAATGGAATTGGGTGTTTTTTTAATTTTCACTTTCACAAAGAACTATTTGGGTGTGGGAGAGCTCCAGTTTCAATCGTTTAGTCAATGCGATCATCTAATTTAAAAAAGAAATCTTGGGATGGTTAAGCCGTATGGGAAAAACCATTTCCTCTCATCTATGCAACTTCCTCAGGGCTGTTTCCAGGTTTGTGGGTGTGGGGCAGAGGGTGCCCTGGGCCCCTTCTGTATACCTCCAAGCCCCTATCTGCCTAGTGGGCGTGGCATCTGATTTGCTGGCGTAGAAGAAGAGGAAGAGTTTGGATTTATATCCCCCCTTTCTCTCCTGTAGGAGACTCAAAGGGGCTGACAATCTCCTTGCCCTTCCCCCCTCACAACAAACACCCTGTGAGGTAGGTGGGGCTGAGAGAGCTCCGAGAAGCTGTGACTAGCCCAAGGTCACCCAGCTGGCATGTGAATTCCCCAGATAAGCCTCCACAGCTCAGGCGGCAGAGCTGGGAATCAAACCCGGTTCCTCCAGATTAGATACACGAGCTCTTAACCTCCTATGCCACTGCTGTTCCTGATGTCACTTCCGGAAAAATTGCAAAGGGATGTCGCTAGACACTCTAGGAGTTTCTGAAGCTCTATGGTAAAAGCATACAGTTTCTGAAAAATTCTTGAGTGTGACATCACTTTTGGGCTTTACGAGAAGTAGTCTTAGCATGATTCCTCCCCCATTTCCTCCCAACAGTATTTCGGGTGCTGCTAGGAGAACAGGAGGATGTCTACTGGTAGCTGGTTTAGCTCACAACAATTCAGAATGCCCAGTTGCGCAGGCTGCCTAATACCACTGGGGATAAAGTTGCAGGCAGCTGTGGCGTAGGAGGTTAAGAGCTCGTGTATCTAATCTGGAGGAACCGGGTTTGATTTCCAGCTCTGCCGTCTGAGCTGTAGAGGCTTATCTGGGGAATTCAGATCAGCCTGTGCACTCCCACAAATGCCAGCTGGGTGACCTTGGGCTAGTCACAGCTTCTCGGAGCTCTCTCAGCCCCACCAACCTCACAGGGTGTCTGTTGTGAGGGGGGAAGGGCAAGGAGATTGTAAGCCCCTTTGAGTCTCCTACAGGAGAGAAAGGGGGGATATAAATCCAAACTCTTCTTCTTCTTCTATGCCTGGACCACTGGGTGGGTTTGTGATAAAGTTGCCATCCTCCAGGTGGTGGCTGGAGATATCCCGCTATTACAACTGCAGATAATGGTGTTTGGGGAAGGTACACTCGAAGCTATTATAGTTTGCTTATCCCATCGCTAAATCCCACCCTCCTCAAACTCCGCCTCCAAAATCTCCAGGTGTTTCACAACCCAGAGCCAACAACCCTAATTTGTGAGCAGATGGGTTAAGGATCCAAAGGCTAGGAAGAGGCATCTAGGTAGGTGGGAAGGAAGAAGAGTCGCAGCAGAGGTATGGTGATGGGCAGAGCAGGAAAGGGGGCTCAGGGGCTCTGGGGACTCTCTGCCTCCCCCACCTCCACTGAAACCTGCAAATGGCCTCACCTCAGAAGTGTATCAAGGGGAAATAGTACCTGGGAGGGGGAGACAACACCTCCTCTGGGTACCCCCTGCCTTCCCACCCCCTGCGCTTGGAGGCATGGCTCGGGGTGGGTGGGGGTGGGCCTCAGGGGCAGGTGGGGGGCTCCACCCCGCCTCTTGGCAGGCTGGCTCCTGCCATCCCCAGGGCCTGGGGAGGGCAAAAACCAATATGCACAGAGTCTGGGGGAGTTCAGCAGTGGCCCAAACTGGCACTGTGGCCGTCTGCCCCGGAGCCCCACCACCCCGCCTCCCTCCATGGGGTGGGGCTCGGTGGGGGTGCAGCTGGGGCACCCATCATTTCATCATGTTTCGCCTGGCTTCCCACCCACATGACCAAAAGGTGTGCTGCCGGGGACACAGGAAACTCCATGTTCCTATAGGCAGTACAGCTCTGCACTACCTGGAGACGGTCAACTCTCCCATGCCAACAGGAGCCAGGCAGAAGCTCAGTAAGAGATGGGTAGAGAGAAAACACCTTGGGCCCGAGAGGCTGAGCAGTTGGCTTGCCGCCCTCCAGATCCTTTTGTTCTTTTGCTAATACGGCTGATCTCCAAATGACAGACATCAGTTCCCCTGGAGAAAATGGCAGCTTCGGAGGGTGGACTCTAGGGCCTTATCTGGAGGAACCGGGTTTGATTCCCAGCTCTGCCGCCTGAGCTGTGGAGGCTTATCTGGGGAATTCAGATTAGCCTGTGCACTCCCACACACGCCACCTGGGTGACCTTGGGCTAGTCACAACTTCTCGGAGCTCTCTCAGCCCCACCTACCTCACAGGGTGTTTGTTGTGAGGGGGGAAGGGCAAGGAGATTGTCAGCCCCTTTGAGTCTCCTACAGGAGAGAAAGGGGGGATAGAAATCCAAACTCCTCCTCTTCTTCTTCTTCTTCTTCTTCTTCTTCTTCTTCTTCTGCTTCTGCTTCTGCTTCTGCTTCTTCTGCTTCTTCTTCTGCTTCTGCTTCTTCTGCTTCTGCTTCTGCTTCTGCTTCTGCTTCTGCTTCTGCTTCTGCTTCTGCTTCTTCTGCTTCTTCTGCTTCTTCTGCTTCTTCTTCTTCTTCTGCTTCTGCTTCTGCTTCTTCTGCTTCTTCTTCTGCTTCTTCTGCTTCTGCTTCTGCTTCTTCTGCTTCTTCTGCTTCTTCTGCTTCTTCTGCTTCTGCTTCTTCTTCTGCTTCTTCTTCTTCTTCTTCTTCTTCTGCTTCTTCTGCTTCTGCTTCTTCTGCTTCTGCTTCTTCTGCTTCTTCTGCTTCTGCTTCTGCTTCTTCTGCTTCTTCTGCTTCTGCTTCTTCTTCTGCTTCTTCTGCTTCTTCTGCTTCTTCTGCTTCTGCTTCTTCTGCTTCTGCTTCTTCTGCTTCTTCTGCTTCTTCTGCTTCTTCTGCTTCTGCTTCTTCTGCTTCTTCTGCTTCTGCTTCTGCTTCTTATACCTGGCTGAGGTCCCCCCATTCCCAAATCCCTGCCCTCGACAGGATCCACCTCCAAATCTCCAGGAATCCCCCAACCCAGAGATGGCAACCCTACTGGCATGGCCAACCAAGAGGCAGAGATTGTCTCCCGGAGTGACGCTGCTAGGGTGGAACGGCTCTCCGTTGCTCCCCGCCGTTTTCGTTCCCCGCTGAAACGAACCCAGCCGTTTCTACAAAACGGGCGCCCTGTGACATTGGGCTTTACATATCGCTCGTGAAAGATACAGCCATTGCTTTTATTTGACAACGTTTATGGGCCCCTAAGCACTCCTCTGCTCCTTTGCTCCTGACCTTAGCCGAGCTGTACCCTTTTGTCTTTAATAGAGCATTTGCACAAATAGGTTGTTGACAGAAAATGTCATTTAGCCGAATGGACAGGGGACCAATATCGTATTGTCTGGGGAAAGTAGTTTGGTCTGGGATATATATATATATTTTTTTGTCCAACAGACGACGCAAAACTCAATGCTGGTAAACGACATGAGGGGCGAGTCAAGTATTCACTTACCAGGAAGGAAATCCCAATAAATTCTGTAGGCTTGTCTTCCGAGTAAGCATCTATGGCAGCGATGGCGAGCCTTTTCGAGACCGGGGGCCCAAACTGCAACCCAAAACCCACTTATTTATCGCAAAGGGCCAACCCGGCAATTGAACCTGAATGCTGAGGTTTTCGTTTAGAAAAAACCGGTTGGCTCCCTCTTCCTCCGCCCCACCCGCTCGAGCAGGGGCCAGCCTGCTCTAGCCTCCAGCAAGTCCCGCTCGCACCGCTCTCCGTGCCTCTCTAGCATCTCTGCCTCCTCTGGGCCCCCCCCCCTCGGGCAGCAGCCACCCGGAGCACAGGCACCAGGCCCGACAGCCGAGTCCTCCCTGCTCACCACGGTGCACACACGTCGTGCTCAGTGGCCCAGGCCAGCCTAGGCGTGTGTGGGGGGTGATTTTCCACCCCCCACATGATGAACTCTGTGTGTGCGTGCCCATAGAGAGGGCTCACCTGTGCCATAGGTTCGCCACCACTGATCTATGGCATTGGATGGTTAATATCCTAAACAGATTCATGCAGAAGCCCCATGGATTTAAATGTCACTTTCTTCCAACTAACGATTGCTCAGAAGTGCTTCTGAAATTGGTATGTGTGTGGGAGTACGGGTGTGTGTGGAGGGGATCAAGGGTTTTTTTATAAAAACAAATTATATATTTAAAATTGGCTGATTTTTTTAAAAAAACCCTATTTTCATTTCTGCAAAAAAAATTACTAGCTTATGCTCCTCTGTTACCCACTCCTTGCTAATAGTTTTATTTAATACATCTGTTTGAGGAACCTGATCAGGGGGGGAATGGTGGCAGAAATGAGTTCCTCTGGTGAAAATGGATTCTTTATTGTTGGAATGTATGACATCCAATATGACAGATGTTATGGACTACAATTCCCATAAGCCCCTGCCAGCATGACCAATTGGCCAGGCTGGCAGGGGCTGATGGGAATTGTAGTCCATGACATCTGGAGTGCCAAAGGTTTGCCACCACTGACCTAGAAGTCCTTACCCTACCCTGACCAAACCTAACCTTCCACAAGCACCACCCCCAAATCGCCAGGAATTTCCCAACTTGGGGCTGGAAACCCTACATGGTTCCTTCTTCCCTACTTTATTTTCCAAGGGCGTACCACCCAGGGGAACATATGGGGGCAAATTTCCCTGGGCGGCACCCATTTAGTCACGTGGGGGTGGAAAATTGCCCGCCACATCACTCTTCCTTCCCCTCGGGTCCTGAGTCGCCTGCGCTCTCCAAGGAAGGAAGACTCCACCCCTCTGTGGATAGCGTGCTGGGCTGGCCATCCCAATATGCCGCTGGGCCAACCCTGCCGCTGCCCCATCTGTGGGCTTTCTGGGTGGTGGCCCTGCCTGGCAGCAGAACAAGTTGGGAAGGTGGGTCCCACAGGCTCCTGGCCTTTGCCAGCCTCCAGCGCCTCTCCTCGCCACCGGGGCCCCCACTGAAAACTCAGTTCTTTCCCCCAGGCTCCATTTTCTGTTGATAGACCACTGTTATTTTCACAGCTCCTTCATTCAGATTTTATTTTTATTTTACTTCATTTGTTCCCTGCTTTTCTCTTTAGTGGAGATCCAAAATGGCTGACCTCATTCTCCTCTCCTCCACTTTATTCTCACAACCAGGGCTGTTGCCGGTCTTCAAAGGTGTGTCGAATAGATGCTGGGAGTGTCGACAGCAAGAAAGGTCTTTCTTCTGTATGTGATGGACATGTAAAGAGGCGAAGGCTTTTCTGTTGGGAATTATGGAGGAGGACTTCCTTAAGCAACATAGAACT
This sequence comes from Sphaerodactylus townsendi, assembly GCF_021028975.2. NCBI lineage: Eukaryota > Metazoa > Chordata > Lepidosauria > Squamata > Sphaerodactylidae > Sphaerodactylus > Sphaerodactylus townsendi. The sequence goes on from NC_059425.1 coordinate 195,933,537, forward strand.
TTGTTTATGTATATTGATGATTGCAGCAAACACTTGTGCAAAAATGGATAGATGGTAAGATACCAACAAAAGAGGACTCTGAAAGTTACGGAATATTCAGAAATGGTGAAGTTGAGAGCATTATTAAGAGCCAATAGTTTGATCTTTTTTTTAAAAAAAGAAAAGAAAACTGGGGATATAAATCCAAACTCCTCCTCCTCCTCCTCCTCTTCCTCTTCCTCTTCCTCTTCCTCTTCCTCTTCCTCTTCCTCTTCCTCTTCCTCTTCCTCTTCCTCTTCTTTTTTTCTTCTTCCTTCTTCTTCTTCTTCCTCATCCTCATCCTCATCTCATCCTCATCCTCATCCTCTTCTTCTTCTTCTTCTTCTTCTTCTTCTTCTTCTTCTTCTTCTTCTTCTTCTTCTTCTTCTTCTTCTTCTTCTTCTTCTTCTTCTTCTTCTTCTTCTTCTTCTTCTTCTTCTTCTTCTTCTTCTTCTTCTTCTTCTGCTGCTGCTGCTGCTGCTGCTGCTGCTGCTGTACCAGTGATCTGACTCAGTCGGAGGCAGCGTCACGTGTATTCCTACATGTGGGGCTGGGCCACCCTCTCCACATTTCAGCCAAGGAGCTGCTCAGACCGTGTGCCAATGACAGGCTTGCCCCATGCATCAAACCAGTGACTCAGTCTGCTCTGCAATAACATACTTCCCCGGCTCAGCAGGGCCACTGTCCCGAAACTGCTGTTTTGAGTAATTGACATAGTTGCCCAATGCTGGAAAACAAACTCGGGAACTGTTCTCATTAGACGTCCCCCTGGTTAGCAGCTCTGTTATTGTCAGACCCGAATGCCGAGATCCTACCAGCATGGCTCTGTTTTTAATTAGTTCTGATGGCACTGGGCGACGCGCCAAGAAGGCGGGTGGGGGAGCATTGAACTTCTCACCACACATCCTTCATCCTAAATCTGTGACTCTTCGCGGCTGAGATTTTCACAACCTTTTTTGAAAAATGTGTGTGGGGGGGGTTATCGATAGAAATCATGCCTGTTTCTTATTGCTTCGGAGACCTCCTCGCTCTCTTTCGGGCCCAGAACAGCCACGCCAAGGAAAGGGAATCCTAAAATGAATCCGATCACCTTGCGAGACGCGCCCACCTCACAGTTCCACAGATTGAAGACATCCAAATGCATTAATTTTGGTTGAATGGAGTCAACCCAGACTCCAGTTAAAAAATTTTTAAGACCCATGACTTAAAAAAACCAAAGCACATTTTAAGTAAATTAATTTAGACGTATTTAATAGCGCCTGCTGTAGGGGTCGTGAAAATGAAGGGCGAGGGAGCACGCAAGTGCCTTTCAGCCACATCAACGCAAAAGCTGCTTGGCAAGAGGTGGCGAAAGATTTGTCTTGGATCCAGAGAGTTGTGTTGCCTTGACACTGTTGAATATGTCTATACGTAGTGTTGCCAATCGCCAGGCAGTGGCTGGAGCTCTCTGGGGATTGTAGCTGGTCAACAGCAGACAGAAATCAGTTTGCTTGAAGAAATTGGTTGCTTTGAAAGCGGGCTGCATAGAATTGTACCCTAGTGAAGACCCTCCAAAGCAGCACTTTTAAACAAAGTTAGGGGGCTGATTTCGGTCAACCTGGAAGATCAATTGGAAGGAAGGAAGGAAGGAAGGAAGGAAGGAAGGAAGGAAGGAAGGAAGGAAGGAAGGAAGGAAGGAAGGAGGGAAGGAAGGAGGGAAGGAAGGAGGGAGGGAAGGGAGGAGGGAAGGGAGGGAGGGAGGGAGGGGAGGGAGGAGGGAAGGAAGGGAGGGAAGGAGGGAGGGAAGGAAGGGAGGGAGGGAAGGAAGGGAGGGAGGGAAGGAAGGAAGGAAGGAAGGAAGGAAGGGCTAGCTGGGAAGGAAGGAAAGGAAGGAAAAGGAAGGGAAGGGAAAGGAAGGAAAGAAGAAAGAAAGAAAGAAAGAAAGAAAGAAAGAAAGAAAGAAAGAAAGAAAGAAAGAAAGAAAGAAAGAAAGAAAGAAAGAAAGAAAGAAAGAAAGAAAGAATCCTTTCAGGGTTATATCAACTAGAAAAGAGAATACAGTAAGCCTCCTTGGGTCTCTTTTGGGATGTGGTATAAACGAAGTAAATAAATAAATAAATAGACCATAGTGATACTTGTCACAGGGCAGTTGTAAGGATAAAAACGACACTGTTGGTGAAACACTTTGAGTCATAAAAGGCCCTATGTAAAGCACGAGCATTATAATTATCTTCATTTTGATGTCATCTCCTCAAGTCTACTAGGTATAGCTCTAACTGTGCCAGCCGTGATCTCACTGGGCTCTTCCACATCTCCTGGTGGGAGATTTAAAATGCCCTCTGTCGCTATTCATCTGCATAAATAAATATCAGTAGGTATATTTATTCCCCGAGAAATTTCAGTGCTTAATCGGTACATCCCAAAGGGTCTAGGCAGGGACAAAGACTTCCATGGGTACAAATTTTCTTTGCAGATTTGTGTGTGTGTGTGTGTGTGTGTGTGTGTGTGTACTTCAATCTTTAAGGATCTCAGCACATTAGAACCATTTTGTGGCAACGATAAAGTAAAGTGGGTCTTCCCCAGGGCCATTTCATCAGTTGCCCTCGGGAAACAGAAATCTCTCTCTGTGTTTTTTTTTTTTATCGCCCCAGACCAAACGCCTCAGGCAAAGCACCATCCAGATCTTAAGAAGTGCCCTCTGGGCAACATCACTTAACATAAACGGGTAATGTGCGTGAGAACAAGGCCGATCTGCGTCTGCCTCCAAAAATCTTTATTAGATGGAGAAGTGCGGAGGAAACGAGAGGATTTTAAAAACAGCCCCCGGCTGCTCCGGCAAGAGGAATGGAAACTCCCGAGGAGGAATCAAGTCTGGCTTGACAAGAGGAAGAGAGAAATTGATGTCTGAGCCTTTTATCAATTCAGTGCCTACTTACCAGCCCAGGAATCTGCACCAGCCACTCGCTTTATTTTTTGAAACTTTACTTTTAAGCAATTATTCAATGCAACTCTATATGTTTGATTCCCCACTCTGCCGCTTGAGCTGTGGAGGCTTATCTGGTGAACTAGATTAGCTTGTGCACTCCGGCACAGACCAGCTGGGTGGGGCTGGTCACAGCTCTTCAGAGCTCTCTCAGCCCCACCCACCTCATTTGTTGTGGGGTAGGGGAAGGAGATTGTAAGCTCCTTTGAGTCTCCTTACAGGAGAGAAAGGGGGGATATAAATCTAAATCCAAACTACTACTCCTCCTACTCCTACTCCTACTCCCTCTTCTTCCTCCCCCTCCTCCTCCTCTCCTGAGGAAAATGGCTGCTGGGAAAGGCAAACTCTATGGCATTATACCCCTTATTTATTTATTTATTTATTTATTTATTTATTTATTTATTTATTTATTTATTTATTTATTTATTTATTATTTAGATTTTTATACCGCCCCATCCCCAAGGGGCTCCGGGCGGTGTACAGCATAAAATCTCAGTACAGTTATGAATATAATTGCTAAAACCTTTAAAAAACAGCAGTAAGAACAGTAAGAGGCGTCCAACAAAACCCCATATTTAAAATCCTCCCCAACAGGGAGGGATGGCGAGTCCCATTAGATGAGAAAGGGCCCAGATGTAAAGAGCCAAAAGGGGGGGGGCACCTTCAGCAGCTGGTCCCTCCAAAGGCCTGGCGGAACAACGTATTACAGACCCTGCGGAACTCACCAAGATCCCACAGGGCCCGGACAGCTGGAGGAAGAGTGTTCCACCAGGCCGGGGCCAGAGCCGTAAAGGCCCTGGCCCGCGTGGAGGCCAGTCGCATCATTAAGGGGCCAGGAGCCACCAGTAAATTGGCCTCAGCCGAACAGAGAGGCCATGCAGGGACATATGGGGTGATGCGGTCTCGAAGATACGAGGGTCCCAGGCCGCATAAGCCCTTAAAGGTCAGCACCAACACCTTGAAGATGATTCGGAACTCGGAACTCTACCTTTGAGGTCCGTCCCCCCCGCAAGAACTTTGCCCTTCCTAGGATCCACCCACAAATCTAGGATTTTCCATCTTGGAGTTGGGAACTCTATCTTTAAGGTAGGTTAGACTCAGAGAGAGAGAGAGAAATTGACCCAGGATTGCCTGGCAGTCTTTCAAGGTCGAATCCCCACTTGAAATTTGCACGCAGATCCAAACCTGTTCGTGGTGAAACCGTGTCCTCTTCATCGGAGTTTCTCCCTCCCCACCACAGCGAGCACACAACAGACACACCCAGTTGCAGAACTCTTAGCAATCCCCACTACCAGGCGATCTCGCTTCGCCAGTCTCCCCTGATTGGCTGGCGTGCCTTGACGGGGCGGGACCATTTCCCCCTGCGGAAACGTACCTCGTAGGGGCACGATCAAAAAACCCTACGTGTAAAAGTTTAACGTTTATTTTTACGAACAGTGTGAACATCTGAAATCCAAGGTAACAGTCTCTAATGTGAACACACCTCAACTGCATTCTATTTACAACAACGATCTGGGCCCGCCTGTATTTTCGTGTAGTTGTATGATTTGTTCTAGGGGGACTTTACACTGGGCATCGACTTGATTCATTAATTTATGTGCATCCTCTGTACACATCCCAGGAAATACGCCATTAGGCCTGATGTCCCATCTTTTAACTTCATCACTAACTAGATCTGTTCCTAAAACAACCACTTTTAAGAGGCCCTTATCCGTTCGGGGAGGAAAGAGTCACGCACTTACCTTCCATTACCATTAATTGGGAGTTGCCCCACATAAATCACTCAGCACCAGGACAGAACCGGCTCAGGACTTTCCTTGTGTCGGGAGGAGAAATGACTTTTTCAGTTGGAAGATATTTTTTTGTCTTTCGTTTTGGGGAAAAGAAACCTAATTATCCGATAGGAAGTTTCATTAAAACGCCATGATCTGTAACACTGGAGAACCTGCAAAATATAGCTCCCCGGTCGGCGCGTAAACAAACCTGTGATCTCAACATATTGTCAAAGACTTTCACGGCTGGATTCAACTGGTTGCTGTGGGTTTTCTGGGATTTGTGGCTGTGGTCTGGTAGATCTTGTTCCTAACGTTTCACCTGCATCTTCATGCCAGCCAGAGATGCAGGCAAAACATTACAAACAAGATTTACCAGACCGCATCCACACAGCCTGGAAAACCCACCACAACCAAACCTGTAACCCCTCAGCCTAAATCTTAAAATACGCAGGAAACCATGCAAAACAGCGCTAATGAAAAATATGGAAGAAGAAGAAGAAGAAGAAGAAGAAGAAGAAGAAGAAGAAGAAGAAGAAGAAGAAGAAGAAGAAGAAGAGGAGGAGGAGGAGGAGGAGGAGGAGGAGGAGTTTGGATTTATATCCCCCCTTTCTCTCCTGCAGGAGACTCAAAGGGGCTTACAAACTCCTTTCACTTCCCCCCTCACAACAAACACCCTGTGAGGTAGGTGGGGCTGAGAGAGCTCCGAAGAACTGTGACTAGCCCAAGGTCACCCAGCTGGCGTGTGTGGGAGTGCACAGGCTAATCTGAATTCCCCAGGTAATCCTCCACAGCTCAAGTGGCAGAGCGGGGAATCAAACCCAGTTCCTCAAGATGAGAATGCACCTGCTCTTAACCACTACGCCACTGCAAATGGGGCAAATGCTGGTGCATAGCAGAGGTCAGTGGGCTCCCGAGCTTGAGCTCAAATCAGGGGCAGAATGAGAAGCAAAAACAGCTGTAGAAAGGACCCTACCACCAAAAGTGGTTTACCATCCACAAGAACCAGCGTGGGGTAGTGCTTCAGAGCAGGTGGACTCTAATCTGGAGAACCGGGTTTGATTCCCCCACTCCTCCACCTGAGCGATACCTGTTCTACATAGGTATCTACAGCATATGTTCAGTCCCATGCATATTACTTGGAAGTATGCTATCTCAAGAGCAGCAGTGGCGTAGGAGGTTAAGAGCTCGTGTATCTAATCTGGAGGAACCGGGTTTGATTCCCAGCTCTGCCGCCTGAGCTGTGGAGGCTTATCTGGGGAATTCAGATTAGCCTGCGCACTCCCACACACGCCAGCTGGGTGACCTTGGGCTAGTCACAGCTTCTCGGAGCTCTCTCAGCCCCACCCACCTCACAGGGTGTTTGTTGTGAGGGGGGAAGGGCAAGGAGATCGTCAGCCCCTTTGGCCCCTTCCGCACTTGCAGAATAATGCACTTTCAAGCCACTTTCACAACTGTTTGCAAGTGGATTTTGCTATTTCTCACAGTAAAATCCAGCTGCAACGAAGACTGAAAGTGGATTGAAAGTGCATTATTCTGCATGTGCAGAAGGGACCTTTGAGTCTCCTACAGGAGAGAAAGGGGGGATATAAATCCAAACTCTTCTTCTTCTTCAAACTTCGGAGATTTTTTGCTTCTGAGTAAACCCCCCTCCCCTCCGGTAGGCTCAGATATGCTGCACAGGTGTCAACAGGATATCCGAAGTCTAACTTCTACACTGGAAAAAGAATAGTGCGCCTCCCTCTACCCATCCCCCAAGGAAACCTTCGGGTCTTTTCATTTTCAGAGCTTTAAAAAAAATTCGCCCAGTACCCCCTTTATAAAAATAAATTTTGGTAAAACAAGGGAAAGCAAGTCGCAATGCCGTTTGCCCCTCTGCAAAGAAGCAAAAATGGCTGACTCGCCGTGGCATATTTTTCTCTCCCTCTCTCTCAGCCCTGGTGTATTTGCATTAAAGTGATTGTGAATAATGTACGTTTGACCAGCACTGTCTGTGGAACTAATGCCTATTAAAGTGATGGGATGGAGCATATGTTACGCCTGGGGCAGGAAAAAAGTCCAATCACCCGGGCTGCGTGAGTCCCGGCTCAAAGGCAGGACAGCCGGGCCTTTATCCTAAATGAACCCAGAAAGGCGAGGTGAGGCCTGCTCCCTCGACTTGATGTCTGTGTCTTGAACCCAAAATCAGAAGGGCCGGATTCAGACAAGGGGCCTGCGATATCCGCCACTGCTCGTTCCGACTGGTGGGTGGGTGCCCTGTTCTCTCTCGACCCCCTTCCCTCCAAGGCGAGAGATGCCGTGTGTAGTCAGTCGTCCCCTGATAGATTCCCTTTATTGCAAGCCAAGCAAATGGAAAGGGGGGGAGCAGAAAGAGGGGGGGGAGCGGAAGGCAATCCCTCTGCTCCAGTTATTCTCTCGGATTTTCTGTCAGTGCACAATTCTCTTAGCCCTCGTCAAACGACGCTGCGCTGCTGCTCCGCTTTTATGTTCCTGCACTGTGCTAGAAATATTTGGAGGGAGTGAATTGGATTACATAAACCTTCTCGTGACCCAAAACTCCCTTCCTTTCATTTGTGGGCACAGCTAGACCTCTGAAGAAAATAAATTTGAAAAAAAAATTAAAATGTACATGAATGATCCAGTAGGCTGAATAAAGGAAATAAAAGTTGCCAGGTTGCTGGTGACAATTCCTTACCCCCTTGTTTTTTGGAAATTCATCGCGCAGGGCAGTGTTTTGCTGTGGGGATCGTTCTACGATTTCCCTCCTGAACAGCATTTTGTAAAAATGTGTCTTTTGGGGGGAGAGGGAGTTTCCCATTCCTGCTGCCACAAGTACAAGTGATGGCCTGGGATCAAGGGGGAAATGCTCCCATCTCCCTCATATTCAGAGGCAATGAAAGTTCTCTAAATCTCCTAAAATCTTCTTTTCTTTGCTGCTGGTCAATATATACACTCACATATACATACATATATGTACGTATGTGTGTGTGCATGCATGTATGTATGTATATGTGTGTGTGTGTGTGTATGTTTATATAAAACAGGGGTGGGGGCAGTGGTGGGATCCAAAAATTTTAGTAACAGGTTCCCATGGTGGTAGGATTCAAACTATGGCGTAGCGGCAATGAGGCTGGGCGGGGCATTCCGGGGGCGTGGCTGGGCATTCTGGGGCCAGGGCATTCCTGGGCAGGGCTGTGGCAAGGATGCAGCCGCTGCGCCGATCCTTAGGTGGGAAACGAATGCACGCAGGCGCAGGCTGCCACGCACACCGGTGCACCTCCTGCTAGACTGCTTCAAGTTCTGCGGGCTACTGCTGAGAGGAGGGGCGTAACTAAGGCAAAAATCACATGGCAAAATCACCAATTAGTAACCCCCTCTCGGCACACACAAATAATTAGTAACCTACTCTCAGGAACCTGTGAGAACCTGCTGGATCCCACCTCTGGGTGGGCGGGATTCGGAATAAATCTTTGTCTGAACCAGCTTAGGAAACTGAGGTCATGATTACTGGTGAAAGCTGAATCAGAAAGTGCCAAAACTGAACTACAGCCATACACCCTTGAAGACAAAATGAACGACTACTGAAGAATTACACAATTTTACAGCTGACAATGAAGAAATTGAAATTGTTCAAGATCTTCCATTCCTTGTCTCCATCATGAACTAAAAGGGAGACTGAAATCAAGAAATCAATAAGAGATTGAGACTGGGATAGGCAGTCATGAAGAAGAAGAAGAAGAAGAAGAAGAAGAAGAAGAAGAAGAAGAAGAAGAAGAAGAAGAAGAAGAAGAAGAAGAAGAAGAAGAAGAAGAAGAAGGAGAAGAAGAAGGAGAAGGAGAAGGAGAAGGAGAAGGAGAAGGAGAAGGAGAAGGGGAAGGGGAAGGGGAAGGGGAAGGGGAAGGGGAAGGGGAAGGGGAAGAGGAAGAGGAAGAGGAAGAGGAAGAGGAAGAGGAAGAGGAGTTTGGATTTATACCCCACTTTTCTCTCCTGTAAGGAGATTCAAGGTTGCTTACAAGCTCCTTTCCCTTCCTATCCCCACAACAGACACCTTGTGAGGTAGGTGGTGTAACCCTCATCCCCTGCCTTATGAAATATTGGATTTTCATATTATTTCTTACACTGTGTGCTATAAAATACCAGTTTCCATGTTTGTATGTGTAGGTAACAGAGTGTCCATCTAAAAACAGGCAAAAGGTCCATCTAAAAACAGGCAAAATTTAATCAATGCATGCGTTACTCCAGGCAATAGAATCTGGAAGCCTTGTTGACCATGGGCATATCTTGATTACCACACCCCGCTAAAGATGTTGTGACTCAATGGATCCCAGAGAACTCCCGGATACTGGATGTTATATTTAATCTGCTTTTGAGAAACCATTTCCTCAACAATTGCTTCTTCCATGCATTTCCTCAAACTCTAGATACGATCTCCCTAACAATCAATCCCTTCCTGATTCATTCAAGTCTCAGCCAAATTTGAATACGCTAGGCAGAGACTTTAGGAAGTACCTCTGCATAAACCACTCAAGGCTTCACTGATGTACTCAAGGACCAATTGGCCCCATTGTCCCGGGAAGTAGAGACAATAGATAGAGCTGCTAATTAGCTCAACCCGCAAGTCCAGCAAGGAAACCCCAAGCAGTTGCAGAGAAACAAAACTTAAGTTCAAATTTCCCACCTTACCTACGCAAAGGGGTATAAAAATACTGCACACCAGAGCCTCAGTGCTCAATACTGGCCTGAACCTCTCTTGGTCACGTTGGTTTGAGACGCGATATTTCATCCTTTGCTTGGATCCCTATGCTGGCATAGACCCTTGCCTTCTTCTGGAACTTCTCTGCAGATTTTAGGTAACGTATAAGTCCCCTGCTTCCCCTCCTATTCTATCATCCAAAACCTATCTTTTCCTCCCTGTTTATATACTTAGGAACTGTGTGTATGAGTCTTAATGTCTCACTGTATGATTGCTTGCAACTCAAAATTTATATAAAAATATTTAAACTACAATTTGATCTCTTTTGCATTCTCTGTAGGACGTTTCAAAAGCCAATTCTAGTATAGTTGTCTAAAAGATCCCACTAGCCTGCCTCTCGCACTGCCCAGCTGAGTTATTCCCCATTGCCACTTGACAAATATTCTCAAAACTGTTACGCTAGGTAACAGTGGGGCTGAGAGAGCTCGGAGGAACTGTAACTAGCCCAAGGACGCCAAGCAGGCTTCATGTGTAGGAGTGGGGAAACCAATCTAGTTCCCCAGATATTCCCCGTAGAAGAAACTAATGTTTTGTAGCAGATAGAAGAAGGTTCCGTGTTACAAGAGGCCACTAACTTGTGGTGAAACTGTCAAGTCACAGCTGACTTGTGGAGATCCCAAAGGCTTTTCAAGAAGATTCCAGAGGGAGGCTGGCATTGCCTGCCTCTGCATAGCAACCCTGGACTTCCCTGGTCTCCCATCTAAGTTCTAACTGGAGCAGACCCTGCTTATCTTCCAATCTTTGACAAGGACAGGTGAACTTGGGCCACCCAGGCTGAGGCAAGGAATGCACAGAGGTGGTTTTGCCATTGCCTGCCTCTGCGCAGCAATCCTGAGACGCCTGGGTGGTCCCTCATCCAAGTACGAAGCAGGGATGACCCCGTCTAGCTTTCAAGATATGACAAAATCAGGCTAGCCTGGGCTACCCAGGTCAGAATCCATGTGTAACCCCCATGCTCAGAATGGGTTGACCCAGAAAGGGGTGGAGACTCAAAGCAGCAGAAGGCTGCAGAGCTCATAGTTTGGAGACAAGGCTACCAGACTCGGACCTTGGTTGTATAAGCCCTTAACACCTTGTTAAGGTAACTGCAATGTTGTTGGGAACTACTGGGAAGGTGGTTGTTTATTTTTGCTATGTTGTAAATGTTGGAGTTTATTGTTTCAGGGTTTCTTTTTGTGGTTGTCATGGGTGAGCGTTCTCCTGGAAACCTTCATCATGTTGAATCCTGTTCACCAAGCCCTTGGAGTCTTCAGGAGCCAACCCACTTGCAAAGAAGAATTGGACTTGGCAGTATCAGTAGACTGTAAATATAAGGACTTGAAAATGCAACCTGAACAGGGCCTTGAAGTGTGATGTTAAATGTTGATGTTATATGTTATATGTTATATGTTAAGAAAGTAAACCATTTTGTTTTTAAAATTTGTTGTTGCAAACTCATTCCAAGTTCTGCCCCCACAGAACCCTCAGATAGAGGTTACACATGCAAGGCCTGATATCTGGCTGTATTTGAGGAATCTTTTAATAATTTTTTTGCTATCAAGTCACAGCTGACTTTTGGGTGACCTCTGGTGGATCTTTCAAGGCAAGGAACGCACAGAGGTGGTTTGCCATGGCCTGCCTCTACACCATGACCCTGGTATTTCTTGGAGGCCTCCTGTAACCCCCATGCCCAGAATGGGTTGAACCAGTAAGGGGGTGGAGACTCAGAGCAGCAGAAAGGCTGCAGAGCTCTTTGGAGAAGACAAGGCTACCAGACTCGGACCTTGGTTGTATAAGCCCTTGACACCTTGTTAAGGGTTTCTTTTTGTGGTTGTAATGGGTGAGAGTTCTCCTGGAAACCTTCATCATGTTGCATCCTGTTCATCAAGCCCTTGGAGTCTTCAGGAGCCAACCCACTTGCAAAGAAGAATTGGACTTGGCAGTATCAGTAGATTGTCAAGATAAGGACTTGAAATGCAACCTGAACAGGACCTTGAATTGTAATGTTAAATGTTGATGTTTAATGTTATTTGTAAAGAGAAGTAAACTGTTTTGTTTAAATTTGGTTCTTTGCAACTCCTTCCAAGTACTGTCCCACAGAACCCACAGAAAGAGGTTACACTCCCACCCAAAGACTTGCCAACGTTGACCCTGCTTAGCTTCTGAGATTTGCTGAGATCAGGCTAGCTTGGCCTGAGCCAGGACAAGGAAGCTACGGTGATACGGGCATAACAGAGTCGGTCAGGCACAAATACTTGGACCCACACGTCCATCTGCTATGTCTCCAGCTGGGTGTCCCGTCAGAATGGTCAGCAGGGGACTCTGAAACGGAATCTCCTCTTTGACCCACTCTGTGCATCTGCTTCGTCAAGATGTTTACGATAAAGTCTTATCCCTGCAGTGATGGAGACATTAGGGAAGGTGACCAGTTCAGATAAGACACAAAACAGATGAACCTTGTTCCGTTTTGCAACACAAACTCAAACCAGACTTTTATTGCGATTCCGAACTGTTCTTTTTTCCTTCTGGTGGAAAACTGGGAAAGGAAACGGAAATGCCAAAGCTAGCAAAAAAAAATCTACGGTTCTCATGGTTGGATAGGAAGCAGATGTCGTTTTTTTAAAAACAAATTCTCAAAGGAGAGACCTTTCTGATGAGACGTCGCTGCAACACGGACTCTGACAAAATCTTCTCTTTATTCTGCTCATGCAAAGATTCATTCCGGCAAACTGGACTTATTCCAGAAAGTAATTTTGAACATGGTAACCTCACAGACCTACAAATCTGTCCACGTTTTTGGTAACCTCCCAGGCCGAAAAATCTGCTTGCGTTTTCAAAGTGTTGACACTTTAAAATTATACACATATTTACTTCCTAATTTGCAAACCCACCCCAAATTAAGTTGATACGGTTTGGGTTTAAATTGACTGTTTTCACAAGGGATGATCGAATTGATTTTTACATGGCGCAAATTTGTAAATCGAATGGGGGGGAAATTCCATTTGTTTGGGGGTTTTAAAATCTCTTTCGCCGGTCATTTCTGTACCATGCTCATTCCAAACTGGTGGGGAAAAAATAGTGTTCTTAACAGCCCTTGAAAAAATGCCTGAAGTCACTCAAAATTGGGCCCAAGCTGCAGTACAACAACACAACACAAGCCTTTATTGGCATATAAAACAGGACAAAATTTTAAAACAAAACAAGGTTAAGAAATGCAGTTAAAACTACTAATTTCCAGTATAAAATTTGCAACAGTTTCACAAAAGAGCACATCCGAGCTGTTCAGGAGATTGGGTATCTTATAACACTCATGCCGCTGAGTACATTGCAAGAAGATGGAATTCATGTATTTCATGCGTATCTTATTGTATTTAGAGCATAGAAACATAGGCCCCTTCCGCACGGGGGAACTGTTCCAGGGGCACACGCATGCCCTGTGCCCCTGCCTCGCCACGGAATGCCACGCCCCACCATGCCATGCCACGCCCCTGTACCAGCGTGCGCCCGGGGCGTCGCGCCACCTTCCCCATTGGCGCTATGCCACTGTATTTTAGAACTATGTTGTGACCCACCCTGAGCCCTGTAGGGGGCGGGGCAGAATAAAACTCAATCAATCAATCAATCAATACATGAACACTTAAGCAGAATCGGGTCCTTGATCCACCAAGCTCAGTAAGTCCACTATAGTCTAGAGCCAGGGTGGTGTAGTGGTAAAGAGCTGTGGATTCTAATCTGGCTTCATTTCCCCCTCCTCCACGTGAGCGGTGGACTCGAATCTGGTGAACCGGGGCCCTTTCTGCACAAACCTTTCAAAACAATTTGAGGCAGAAAAATAAAACGTTTCCTCCATGGAGTTCCGCATTGTTTTTACCCTCTTTAGTTTCCAAAACATTTTATTCGCAACAGCAAGCATTTTAAATGAATGCCCTTTTAAAAAGATTCTTAGGTTGAAAAGTTTTGAAAACGTCTTCAGTTGTTCATGCGATCTCTTTAAGACATTTTCCACGCTTCTGTGCTGTCCCTAGACTTCCTTCTCGGCATCATTTTCTCAGCTCGCTTTGTTCCCCTCCGCCTGTTAATTCACAACATTTCTGGGTTTTTTTTAATGGGGGGTGGGGCAATATTTAAAGCCTTGAGTACATGAGGAATGAAGAATTGCAGCACAAGGCTTTGAAGGGCTGGAGCATCGATTCAACACAGAACTCATAAAAGGGGGGAATTCGTATAATGGTGGCCATGAATCGCAGTAAGAGGGGGATTGAAAATGTTTTAGAAACATTTTAGAGGATTTGTGCGAAAGGGGCCCAGGTTTGTTTCATCACTCCTACACGGGAAGCCTGCTGGGTGACCTTGGGCTAGTCATAGTTCTTTCAGAACTCTCTCTGCCTTTCTATTGGGATTATTGGGAGACGACATCCCAAATCAATACAGAATGCCTTTCATGCATCTGTCTCTTGCTGCAAGGACATTGTCTGCGCAGAAATGGAGAGATTAAAAAAATTCCAACAAAGGAAGACTGGATACAGGAAGTCACAGAATATTCAGAAATAGCACAACTGTTATTAAAGGGCAGTAATACAGAGAAGTTTGCAGAAAACTGGAAACCATCCACAGACTATCTATTGTAAAAAAAAATATGGTGGAAGAGAAATAATTGCAGGATTTGATAACTAAAAGAAAACAGCAGATTGAATTAGAATATTAGTAATGGTACTGTATGTAAATGATAAATTGTTTCGTTTTAAATAGAGATATTGGGAAAGTGGATATATTTTTTGTATGTTGAGAATTTTTTAAAAAACAATCTATTAAAAATGAAAGGACTCTCTCAGGCCCATCTAACCTTACAAGGGCCCCTTCCGCACAAGCAAAATAATGCGTTTTCAAACCACTTTCACAACTGTTTGCAAGTGGATTTTGCTATCCTGCACAGCTTCAAAGAGCACTGAAAACAGTTTGAAAGTGCATTATTCTGCATGTGCAGAAGGAACCAAGGTGTCTGCTGTGAGGAGAGGAAGGGAAGGAGTCTGTAAGCCTCTTTGACGCTCCTTATGGTTGAGGAAAGTGGAGTATAAATCCAAACTCTTCTCCTCTTCTATTCCAGGGGTCTGCAACTTGTGGCTCTCCAGACGTTCAATTGGCCATGCTGGCAGGGGCTGATGGGAACTGTAGTCCATTAACATCTGGAGACCCGCAGGTTGCAGACCCCTGTTCTATTCAGACTGGAAACAGGTCTCTGGGGACAGAGGTGTTTGCCCTCACCCGGTCCTTTCGCTTGGGGATGCCAGGAATCGAACCTGGGACCATCTTCATGCCAAGCCAATGATCTACCACTGAGCCACTGCCCCCCGCCCACACGTGAACTACGGAGTTGAGCACTTATGCCACGTTTAATGTCCTGGCTTCGATCAAAGTTGATTGTCATGATGCTGAGAACTGCTTTCCTCCCATGCTGAGAACTACAATTCCCAGGGCTCCCTAGGAAGAGGGAGTCAAAACTGGCTTAAATCTTGAGCTGCTTTATGCCCTGAGAAGCTTTCCAGATGGTCAGCGATCTCTCCTTCCTGCCCCCCACATGCCCTCTCTGTCTGCATGCCTTCCCACTGTGGTGTGTGTCTGTTCCTATATATTGCATTTTCACCGCTCTCCAATGACGATATTACACACCTGTTCTCCAGAGAGAGAGTGCCTTGTGGTTGGATTTGCTGTGTGGGATTTTCCTTCGAAGGGTCTTGGCTAGCGTTTGCGATTAGTGACGAACAGCGCAGGGTTTCCCCTATCCTGGAGTCGGCCCCGCTTTGCCAAATGGGATGTTTCAATCTTTCATTCATGTCAGGGATGTGACTACCTCGCTCAGCAGTGGCGGTGTTAAAGGTCGATTCTAGTGTAGCGAAGGGCAGAAAGATTAAGGCCCTGAATCTTTACTTTTGAGTCCTAGATTCAGAGGGTTGGAAGGTGTCATCTGGTCCAACCCCCTGCTTAATGTAGGTTCAGCCTAGAGCATCCCAGACAACTGTTAGTTGTCTGGGATAGGAGTAGCAGTGGCGTAGGAGGTTAAGAGCTCATGTATCTAATCTGGAGGAACCGAGTTTGATTCCCAGCTCTGCCACCTGAGCTGTGGAGGCTTATCTGGGGAATTCAGATTAGCCTGTGCATTCCCACACACGCCAGCTGGGTGACCTTGGGCTAGTCACAGCTTCTCGGAGCTCTCTCAGCCCCACCTACCTCATAGAGTGTTTGTTGTGAGGGGGGAAGGGCAAGGAGATTGTAAGCCCCTTTGAGTCTCCTGCAGGAGAGAAAGGGGGGATATAAATCCAAACTACTCCTCCTCCTCCCTCCTCCCCTCCTCCTCCCTCCCCCCCTCTTCTTCTTCTTCTTCTTCTTCTTCTTCTTCTTCTTCTTCTTCTTCTTCTTCTTCTTCTTCTTCTTCTTCTTCTTCTTCTTCTTCTTAGTCCAGCCACTGCTTAAAGATGGCACTCACCCCCCTAGGTAACTGATTCCTAGTTGCACAACTCTAATTGCAAATTTCTTTCCCCTAATTTCCAGCTGGTACCTTTCCGTCCATAATTTAAACCCATTATTATAAGTCCAATCCTCTGCTGCTAACAGACACAGTATGGTGTAGTGCAGACTTGGGCATTATACGGCCCGGGGGCCTCTTCTGGCCCGCCGGATGACCCTGACTGGCCCCCCTGCCTTGCTGGGGAGCGAGGCGCCTTTGAAAGCCCTGCAGAAGCCGGTTGCCTTGGCTGCCGGCTTCTGTGGGGCTTTCAAAAGCGCCTTGCCCCCCTGCCTTTTGGCCTGGCCCTCCACAATATTTTCTGTTTCTTATGCGGCCCCATGGAAAAAATAATTGCCCACCCCTGGTGTAGTGGTTAGGAGCAGTGGACTCTAATCTGGAGAGCCGAGTTTGATTCTCCGCTCTTCCACATGCGTGACAAACTCTTATCTGGTGAGCTGATTAGTTTTCTGTTCCTCCACATGAAGCCTTCTGGGTGACCTTGGGCCAGTCACAGTTCTCTCAGGACTCTCGGCTCCACCTACCTCACAAGGTGTCTGTTGTGGGGAGAGGAAGGGAAAGGAGATCGTAACCTTTTTGAGACGGGAGAGGAAAGTGGGATATAAATCCAAACTCTTCCTCTTCTTCAATATCAATTGGGTTTCATTGAAGCATGTGAATGCATGAATTGATTACTGCAAGCCAGGTTGTATAGGAGACCTCTGGGGTTTATATCCTCCAAACGACTATTTGAAAAAGATTTGTGTGTGTGTGTGTTTATGACTCATATTCATCACGTGATCCCTGTTGTTAAGGTCTACAAAACTTCCTGTGTGAGAATCGCCCACACAGAAAATCTTTTTTTTAAGGAATCAAAGGTGTTCCAGATTATACATTATTCATAGAACCAGTCCCAAATCTAACCTTTGAACAAGCGGGGTGAAGTTCCCCCATCAGGGAAAGCGCTTCTAACACTTGCCAACAATGCGAGCTGTGTCCCTGGTTGGCAAAATGTTGGCCGCCATTCAAGAACCCATGTTAACAACGATGCTTTTTCAAAAGACCTATCTACACAGTCGAGTGTCTGTCTCCACGCGCTTGTTTGAACAGCGTTTCCCAATCGAAACCAGTCTTCATGAATATCTGAGGTGTTCCAGATGTTCTGGGGTCCCAGGATATGCATTTTAACCGCGTTTGTTCTGCATTTGTAGTCTGACATGCAGAAAAATAGGCATATTGATTAGGCTTTATAAAGCAGCCTCGTTCTTTTATTTCAGTTTTCATTTCGTTTGCCGCTTCCGACTGGAAGGGTGGCATTTGCTACTGAAGTTGTTATAGTTGTTGTTATAGTTGTTATAGGCCCCTTCCGCACATGCAGAGTAATGCACTTTCAATCCACTTTCAGTGCACTTTGCAGCTGGATTTTACTGTGCGGAATAGCAAAATCCACTTTCAAACCATTGTGAAAGTGGATTGAAAGTGCATTATTTTGCATGTGCGGAACGGGCCATAGTTATCAGTGCTTTGGGGGTTCAGATGTGTAGAGGGCAATGTCTGAACATTTATTTAATGCAAGGGTCCCCAAAGTGGTATCTGTGGGCACCAAAATGTGCCCGCCAAAATTTTTTCTTCAGCCCACCAAGTGTTTTTAGGAAGGGGGTGAGGGAAAGACTTTTGATTGACTATTGGAGACTTGATTGACAGTGCCGATTAAAAAAAATGAGGTTGCTTCGGCAGGGATCTACACTGCGTCATTGAAGGCAAGCTGTGGCAACCATTTTGTGGCCAGCTCCGCCTCCTGCGGCAGCCATTTTGCGGCAGCCATTTTGTTGCCGCGCCCAACGTGCGGTGTCCGAATGACAATTGTGCCTGCATGCTTAACAAGGTTCAATATATTTCTCAATGTCCTTATTCCAAAAGTACACAGTGAGGCAGAGAAAAAATTTGTCTGTACAAATGGAAAAGGAACCTATGAAGATTCATACTCCCTGATTGTGCAAAGGTTCGGTTGGTGAGACTGTATCCTGTCCTGCAAATATGGGTTCTTAACAGAGACTCAACTTTTAAAAAAATGCCTAGCAAATGCATGACATATGGAATCTATCGAAAAGATCTGACTGGAGTTCAGAGAGAACTGTGACTGGCCTAAAGTCAGCCAGCAGGCTTCATGTGGAGGAACAAGGAAATAAATCCAGTTCATCAGATAAGAGTCCGCCACTCATGTGGAGGAGTGGGGAATCAAACTTAGTTCTCCAGATTAGAGTCTATTTGCACTTAACCACTAAGACTTTATGGAGCACCTGGGCGAGCGAAGATGAGGCGTGATATAGTTGTTGACCGAAGATCAGGACCAAGCAAATTAAAATTCTCTCTTGTGTCCCAGGACGTTGCCCCCCCCATCCCATTGGTGCTACGCCACTGATCTAGGGTGGAATAGCCAGGGTGCCTGCCCTGGGCACCACTTGAAGTCCCCTCCGCCACTCAACCCCCTATTGCAAACAACTTTGCTCTGCCCCTTTTCAGAGCCAGTTTAAAACTGGACCCCGTCAGGCCGAGCCCAGTGCGTAGCTGGCTGGGTCTAGCTTCATCCTAGTGGCTCTCCCTCCTCAGCGCCACCTCCAAAATCGTAGGGACATCAAACATGCGTACAAGGCCAATGCATTTTTCTTGGGTCCAAGTAATCCGTTCTCATCCAGGTTGGGGGCTGCCCTTCTTCGTTGCTCCTGACACCTTTGTCATCTGCTGACTGAATATCGGCCAGTGCCCTCCCGGGGGGTTAATGCCAGACATCATCTATTCATTTTAATTGTGGAAGATCACTGCTGCTAGTGTTTTAATGTTTAATTTATTCATTGTTTTAACTGAAACTATTTGTTATATTTAAATGTTGATCGTTTTGTGAACCGCCCTGAGCCCTTCGGGGGTAGGGCGGTCTATTAAATTTAATAAACAATAACAATAACAACAATACTAATACTCATACTCATACTCATACTCATACTAATAATACTAATACTAATAATACTAATAATACCAATAATACTAATAATAGTACTAATAATAATAATAATAATAATAATAATACCAATAATACTAATAATAATACCAATAATAATAATAATTACTACTACTACTACTAATAACAATACTACTACTACTACTACTACTACTACTACTACTACTACTACTACTACTACTACTAATAATAATAATAATAATAATAATAATAATAATAATAATAATAATAATAATAATAATAATATGAAATGGGGCGGGCTGCCACCCAGTATAAAGCCTCAGGCATGTTGGGTGCAATAGGGTGAAATATTCGTGCCTGAGACCCAATTCAAATGGGTGGCCCCGAGCAGCGTGGAACATCATCTTGATGAACATGTGGGGTCCCCCCCCCCACTTTCAGCAACCCTGCCTGTCTTGAACTGAAAACGTCTCTTTTGGGTGATCTCTGAGCACATATAATGCATCAAACATGTTTCTGACAGAATACATTTCTCTCTCATGGAAAGACTTGGACTTCCAAAGTCTGAATGTTCCTCTCACTGAATGTTAAGCAAAATAAGTCACTTCAAAGAGGGAAGCGTTCGACATTTACTCGGGCGTCTTGCTGTGGCTTTAAAGTTTACCAGACGATTCAGCTGGTATGCTTATGCTAGTGCCAAGCACTGCTGAACTTAAACTACTACTTTGTCCTGGGATCCTATAATCAATTTTTCCAGCCCTGCTTCTTCTTCAACAGGCACATGTTGAAGTTTTGCTTGAATATCTTTTTTAATGGGTGATGCTGGGATTTGAACCTGAGGCCTTCAGCATGCTAAACAGATGTTGTGCCACTGAGCCACAGCCCCTGTGCTTCAAGTGCACAAAGTCCAGTCAGCTAGAAGAAGAAGAAGAAGAAGAAGAAGAAGAAGAAGAAGAAGAAGAAGAAGAAGAAGAAGAAGAAGAAGAAGAAGAAGAAGAAGAAGAAGAAGAAGAAGAAGAAGAATTTGGATTTAAATCCCCCCTTTCTCTCCTGTAGGAGACTCAAAGAGGCTTACAATCTCCTTGCCCTTCCCCCCTCACAACAAACACCCTGTGAGGTGGGTGGGGCTGAGAGAGCTCCGAGAAGCTGTGACTAGCCCAAGGTCACCCAGCTGGCGTGTGTGGGAGTCCAGAGGCTTATCTGAATTCCCCAGAGAAGCCTCCACAGCTCAGGCGGCAGAGCGGGGAATCAAACCCAGTTCCTCCAGATTGGATACACGAGCTCTTAACCTCCTACGCCACTGCTGCTCCTATAGAAGAAGACTATATGGGCAGCCTTGCCAAATCAGATGGAGGATCCATCGGACCAGCTTCCTGTCTCCAATTCTGGACAGTCGTGGGCTTCTGAAAAGCCAGGTGAGATCCTTCTGTGGTTGTAAAAGAGTCGCCTGCCTTCAGCCTCACTTCGGGAGAGAAAGCATGCGTCAGATTTCAGAAGCACGGGAAATGCGGCCCAATCGAAACAGTTAAAAGACAGCCTTCCAGTGCTTCCGCAGGATAGCAGGAAACAAATCACTCTGTGATGGGGCCCGGCACCAAACGGATTTATGGACTTCTCTTGATCCCCTCCCCACCCAAATAATTCAAGTTTCCCAACAGATAATAACAGCAGCAGGATCAGATGCTGTAACAGCTTGGGAAATTTTAACAGCCCCCAGTGTGCCTCCGTAATGGGGGGTAGTTAAAGGTTTATTATTTTAACAACCTTTCTCTTTCATTTGGGTTTCAAATAAACAGAAGCCGCCGAGTTGACACTTCAAGGAAAAGGAAACTGAGGTTAGCGTGGCGGTTATTAGCGTACAGACAAAATCAGGAGCCACCTCTGGCACCGTGCTTGCTGAGGGTCACGTTAGCTTCAGTTATAATTTTTTATTACTCTCGTCATAAAAAGAGACCACACAAGCTTTGGTCTTCAGAATTTTTAATCAGTAGATTTTTTTAAAAAAAACATGTTTTTTGCAATTCAACAAGGATAAAATGCCGTGTTTTGCATCTGGATAACAAAAATGAGGAACATACTATATGGGGAATTCACTACTGACTACCAGTGTGTGTGAACAAAATCTTGGGGTACGGGAGCACAGTACAATATGAGCAGCCAGTGTGATGCAGCGGCAAAAAAGGCTAATGTGATTTTGGAGTGTATCATAACATTCAGATTACAGGATATCATAGCCCTGCTGTGCACTGCGCTGGTAAGGCCTCACCTGGAGCATTGTGCCCAGTTCTGGAGGCTTCCATTCAAAAAGGATGGGGACAGAATGGGTCGGATGCAGAGGACAGTGAGGAGCATGTTCAGAGGCCTGCAGACCAAAGCCGGGGAGGAAAGGCCGAGGGACTTGGGAATGTTCAGCCTGCAGAAGAGGAAGCTGAATTGCTTGGGAATGTTCAGCCTGCAGAAGAGGAGGCTGAAGGACTTGGGAATGTTCAGCCTGCAGAAGAGGAGGCTGAAGGACTTGGGAATGTTCAGCCTGCAGAAGAGGAGACTGAATGACTTGGGAATGTTCAGCCTGAAGAAGAGGAGACTGAAGGACTTAGGAATGTTCAGCCTGAAGAAGAGGAGGCTGGGGGGGACGTGATGGCTCTCTTGAAGTATTTGAAGGGCTGTCGCTTAGAGGAGGGCAGGGAGCTGTTTCTGTTGGCAGCAGAGGAGAGGACTTGCAAGAAGAGGTTTAAATTGCGGGCAAAAAGGTTCCGAATGGATATCAAGGGGTGTGTGTGTGTGTGTGAATGCTTACAGTGGGAGTAATTCAGAAGTGGAATCGGATACCTAGGGAGGTGGGGAGCTACCCCTCACTGACAATCTTTAAGCAGCACTTGGAAAGACACTTGTCTGTGATTATCTAGGCTGATCTTGCCTTGAGCAGGGGGTTGGAATAGATGGCCTCTCTGGCCCCTTCCAACTGTATGATCCTATGATCCTATGTCTTTCTCAACTTAGAATGCTTGTGGTTGTGGTGGGTTTTCCGGGCTGTGTGGTAGAGGTGGGATCCAGCATGTTCTCACCAGTTCCTGAGAGTGGGTTACTCATTATTTGGGTGTGCCGAGAGGGGGTTACTAATTGGGTCTGCTTTTCCGTTAGAAATTCCAATAGGTCCAAAAATCGTAAAGTCCTGTTGTTTCCTAAGTGGCAGGTTAGCGAAGGCAGAAAACGGGATAATTCTTCCTGTTGGGCTGTTTTAAAAACATATTTTAGAAATATGGTAAAGTTCCTTGTTTAAGGAAAGTCTCCTTCTTTTAATTTCAAGAAACAAAATGAAGTATTTGAAAGTATTAAGTAATTTGAGCTGCGGGCAGCCAATTAGGAAAATGGAGAAGTGAAGTTGTTTCTGGGTGCGGCAGATTCAGACGATAGGACTGCTAGAATGAGTTTAAATTCATGCGACAGAAAGATGGGCCTCAGCTGGAAATTAGGAACTTTTTTACAGTAAGAGTTTTTTACAGTAACAGAGAAATTATTAATGCCCCGCCCCCGGAATGCCCGGCCACACCCCCGTCATGCCCCGCCCAGCCCCATTGGTGCTACGCCATTGTTTGAATCCCACCACCATGGGAACCTGTTACTAAAATTTTTGGATCCCACCACTGCTGTGTGGCCGTGGTCTGGTGGATCTTGTTCCTAACATTTCGCCTGCACCTGTGGCTGGCATCTTCAGAGATGTATCACAGAGGGAAGTCTGTTACACACTGTGTCCCAGGAGAAGGGAATGTTTTGTGGGGTATATATTGTCCATGTCCCAGGGTGGGGAACCAACCAGTAAGTGTTTGGGTAGAACTTTGCTATGCAAAGGTGTGCATTGTATTGCGGGTGGGGTTTTCAGTCCATTTACACTTGTAGTCGCATTTGCATTCCCTGCAGCAGCAGCAGTATTAGTGAATGCAAATCCTGTGTCTGGGTGTACTCCATGGTCCATGAACCTAGCATGCCCTTGGTCTTTGATTCTGGTGTTTTTAAGTACTGGTAGCCACGCTTTGTTAATTCTCAGAGTCTCTTCCTTCCTGTTGAAGTTGTCTTGGTGTTTGTGGATTTCAATGGCCTCCTTTGATAGACTGTGAAGTGTTAATTCTGCATAACGCAGGAGGCTTGGGTGGGGTAACCACACCTGTAGATTTCTTCTTCTTGGTACAACACAAGGGAACACAGCACGTGGTGGCCTAGCTTTGGGTTGTTGGATCTCTGACTCGTTTCCCTTCCTATCCCACAACAGTCACCTTGTGAGGTAGCCAGGGCTGTGAGAGTTCTGAGAGAACTCTGATTGGCCCAAGATCACCCAGCAGGGTTCACCCTTGTTTGACTGTGAGCAGGTATAGATTAAGCTTTTGCCTCTTTCCCAGGCTGCAATGGGCTTTCTGTCATTGGGATCTCTGAAAATCTTATTGGTCTCTTAGAGCAGTGATGGCGAACCTTTTCGAGACCGAGTGCCCAAATTGCAACCCCAAACCCACTTATTTATTGCAAAGGGCCAACACGGCAATTTAACCTGATTACTGAGGTTTTAGTTTAGAAAAAATGGTTGGCTCCAAGGCGTGCGTTACTCAGGAGTAAGCTTGGTGGTAGTCGGTGGCTTGGCTTTGCTTTGAAGCAACCGTGCAACTCTTCCAATGGGTGAATCACAACCCTAGGAGGGTTTACTCAGAAGCAAGCCCCATTGACAGCAACCGAGCTTACTCCCAAATAAAGGATCGCGCTTTAGTTCTTCGCATGAAAATCAGTGGGGTTTAACAGCGTTTAACAGGGTTACCTACACTGCTTCCCCAAAACTAGATCTTAATGCTAATAATTGAGCCCAGCGACCCAGGCCAGCCTAGATGTGTGTGGGGGTGTGGGGGCAACTCGGTTTGCATGTGCCCACAGAGAGGGCTCTGAGTGCCCCTTCTGGCACCCTTGCCATAGGTTCGCCACCACTGTCTTAGAGGCTACTGGACTCGAATCTAAGGCCTTTTCCACACAAGCGACTTAAATCATTTCCAGAACGTTTTTCATTTCCTACCTTTATTACAATGTCTGTCCCCACTCACCTCCTCCAAACTTCTCATAGCTGCTTTAAGGGGCTTTCTATCAATCTATTGCTTTGTGGATCCGTTGATTCGATGTTTTGCAGAGCTATTTAGAACACTGCTTCGTTGATTCCCCAAAATAGCAAAAGAAAAGAAAAATTACTGCACAAAGTGGTGAGAATGAAGAGGCGAGAGAAAATGAGGAAGGTGAGGGATGAGGAAAAAAGGGCGCTGAGGGAGAGGTTGGATGAAAGCACAGGGACATTGAAAATGGCCAGGTTTGTCAGTAGAAGAAAAACGTTTCAAATATGACCGCATTGCAAGGGAATCCAGCTTAGAAACGTTTTTAAATATATACTGTTGCAAAAAGCGTTTTCACAAACATCAGAGAAAAAGTTGTTTGGAAACTTCTCCTAAACCAAAAGGGGAAGGGGCAAACCAGTGCACAACTCCACGGAGGAAACATTTTATTTCCGGGGTGGAAATGTCGTAAATAACATGTGCGGAAAAGGCACTATTGTTATTGATCTCTGGTTTTAAAATGTTTCGTAAGCTGTATTTGAAAGAAGTATATTTCCTAGCAAAAGTTGCCTCTTGCTAACCCAGTGACCGTTTCTGTTTCCTGGCAGGGAAGTCAAAGAAGAGAACGCTAGTAATTTGCACCCGCTCGGAAGGAATGGGGGGGAAATATCCCTCCCTAAGGTTTCTTTTATAAAAACCAACCACTTTAAATAAACATGTGGCACTAAGCAGCTGGCAAACCTTTAAGATATCCTTTTCACTTTGTGGAAAAGCTTTTCGTAATAAGGAAATATAAACCTCTCATCACTTTGGCCACAGCTAGGATGACGACTTTATGCAGCAGTATATTTCTCAGTCGTTCTGCTGCCGGCTTGCTTGTGTTGAGCCCGACCTCAAACAAACCCACACGGCTGCCTTCTTCCGACTTAAACCATGATTTCCCAACCCAGTAGTCTGACGCTGTGCATATTTTCTGTAGTGAGCTCTGTGGTCTGAAGCACCAGCTATGCTTGAAATCGCAACCAAATTCTATTAGCAAATCATATCTTTGGCCCTTCCTCCATTTTTCTTTTTCAGATGTGCTCAGTGAATTCTTACATGTGACTAGCAGAGAGAGAGATTCCACCTAAACATTAGGAAGAACTTCCTGTCCGTCAGGGCTGTTCGACGGTGGAATTCACGCAGTGGTGGGATCCCAAAATGTTAGTAACAGGTTCCCATGGTGGTGGGATTCAAACTGTGGATGTGAGAGGCTTCAATCACCGGGGGATGGGGCACCGAGCAGGGCAATGCGGCCGGGCATCCCTGGGGTGGGGCATTCCTCAAGGGGCTGTGGCAAGCAGACGCAGGCTGCCGCTGCTCGGTCCTTTGGGTGGGAAACGAATGCACGACGTGAGGGCTCAGGGCATTGCCACGCGACGCTGGTGCACCTCCTGCTAGACTGCTTCAAGTTCTGCGCGCTACTGCTGAGAGGAGGGTGTAACTAAGGCAAAAATCACGTGGCAAAATCACCAATTAGTAATCCCCTCTCGGCACATGCAAATAATTAGTAACCTACTCTCGGGAACCTGTGAGAACCTGCTGGATCCCACCTCTGAATTCACGGCCTCGTAGAGTGGTGGAGTCTCCTTCTTTGGAGGTTTTTAAACAGACACTGGATGAACATATGTTGGGAGTGCTTTCGTGGTGTGTCCCTGCATGGCAGAGGGTTGGACTTGATGGTCCTTGGGGTCTCTTCCAACTCTATGATTCTATGATTCTAAGTTAGGCTGTGCTATCCATGTCAGGACGGAGGTGGTTTGCCCTGAACTTCCTTAGTGGTCTCCCACCCTGCCACTAAGCAAAGCCAGTGCTACTTAGCTTCTGAGATCTGGTGAGATCAAGTTAACCTGGGCAATCCAAGTCAGGGCAGAGGCAGTTTGCCATCAGCTGTTTCCAGAGGCACAGGGAGGGGGGACTTGAGCTCCAAGTGACCCTGAAGAGGATGATGTGGGGGGGGGCTGCATTTGGCATTTTGAATCTCAAAAATTCACTTGTTTTAAAGCACAGGTGTCAAACTCACGCCCTCCAGATGTTATGGACTACAGTTCCCATCATCCCCTGCCAGCATCATGCTGGCAGGGGATGATGGGAACTAAAGTCCATAACATCTGGAGGGCCGCGGGTTTGACACCTATGTTTTAAAGTAACGCTTTCAGACCTCTGCCCCATCTTGGATGGTCCAGCCTATTCCAACCTTGGCAGGTCTTAGAACAGTGGTTCTCAACCTGGGGGTCGAATGACCCTTTCACAGTGGTCGCCTAAGACCATTGGAACACGGTCTTTTTATATTTTATATAAACCAATTTTGTGGTTGGGGGTCACCACAACATGAGGAACTGTATTAAAGGGTTGTGGCATTAGGAAGGTTGAGAACCACTGTCTTAGAAGCTAAGTGGGGTTAAGAACATAAGAACATAAGAACATAAGAACAAGCCAGCTGGATCAGACCAGAGTCCATCTAGTCCAGCTCTCTGCTATTCGGAGTGGCCCACCAGGTGCTTTTGGGAGCTCACATGCAGGATGTGAAAGCAATGGCCTTCTGCTGCTGCTGCTGCTGCTCCCAATCACCTGGTCTGTTAAGGCATTTGCAATCTGAGATCAAGGAGGATCAAGATTGGTAGCCATAAATCGACTTCTCCTCCATCAATCTGTCCAAGCCCCTTTTAAAGCTATCCAGGTGAGTGGCCATCACCACCTCCTGTGGCAGCATATTCCAAACACCAATCACACGTTGCGTGAAGAAGTGTTTCCTTTTATTAGTCCTAATTCCCCCCCCCCCCCAGCATTTTCAATGAATGCCCCCTGGTTCTAGTATTGTGAGAGAGAAAAATTTCTCTCTGTCAACATTTTCTATCCCATGCATAATTTCATAATCTATCCCATGCATAACTTTAATCATATCCCCCCTCAGACGTCTCCTTTCCAAACTAAAGAGTCCCAAATGCTGCAGCCTCTCCTCATAAGGAAGGTGCTCCAGTCCCTCAATCATCCTTGTTGCCCTTCTCTGCACTTTTTCTATCTCCTCAATATCCTTTTTGAGATGTGGCGACCAGAACTGAACACAGGACTCCAAGTGCGGTCGTACCACGGCTTTATATAAGGGCATGACAATCTTTGCAGTTTAATTATCAATTCCTTTCCTAATGATCCCCAGCATAGAGTTTGCCTTTTTCACAGCTGCCATGCATTGAGTTGACATTCCCTTGGAAGTATCAACTAAGATGCCCAAATCCCTTTCCTGGTCTGTGACTGATAGCACTGACCCCTGTAGCGTGTACATGAAGTTTGGATTTTTTGCAACATTGAACTGCATTTGCCATTTCTTAGCCCACTCACCTAATTTATCAAGGTCCACTTGGAGCTCTTCACAATCCTTTGCGGTTCTCACCACCCTACATAATTTGGGTTGTCTCTGTTTAGTATCTGGATGGGAGACCATTGAGGAAATTCGCCTCTGTTCTGCCTTGAAAGCCCTACTGGGTTGCCGCTTTCCAACCCCACAGCAGACGTGCTGTCTTGAAAGGGGGCTAGCCTTGCTTTCCCCCCCTCCCCGCTTAACTGCAGGGAAATCCCATGGGATGGGTGGCTGCAGGGGTTCCCCCAAGGACTGAGGCATCCCGCAGACTTGCCCCGTTTTCAGCATAAAGAACACATGTGAGCTGCTGACCCCACACAGGTCCCAGAGTCTGACAACAGAGCGGAGGCACCTTCCAGAAGACGCGGAGGGACTCCTGGCAGATGATACGCAGTGCGCAGATCACCTTGTCTGCAAAGATGCTCCACCTCAGCCAGCCGCCTGAGATTCAAGTCTACATGAGCACATGTACCGAGCACATGATCTTCCGCATCTCCAGATGCTCTGGCACAGCTACACTTCAGACCCCCCCTCCCTCCCCCCACACACAACATACACACAGCCCACACTCACAACCATTATTCCGTCACAAGCCCACTGGGAGCCTGTTCCCAATGCCGCACTCACGTTCAATTAGCATCACCCTCCCTTGCTACCACTAACGTAGACTCACTCAGACAATTTCACATTCGGTTACCGACACTCTCCGCAGCACTCACGTCGGGTTATGCCCACGGTGCGACGCCCGCCTTTAATTACAGCTGCGCGGTTGTGTGCCTGTCTGTGTTGCATCAGCTGCCCAACACCCACACTCAATTACAATCACGCCCCTGAGTTTGCTTTCGATCCAAAATGGAAACGATGCTACACCGACGCATCTGCCTGTCCCTCCGCCGCTCACCGTTGGCGCATGTTGGGATGCCCGTCGTGTTCCTGGATATGGGGGAAGTGCACTTCTTATGGCTGCTGTTAATAGTAATAATAATAATAATAATAATAATAATAATAATAATAATAATAATAATAATAATAATAATAATAATAATAATAATAATAATAATAATGAGGAGGAGGAGGAGGAGGAGGAGGAGGAGGAGGAGGAGGAGGAGGAGGAGGATTATGATATAACAACAACAACAACAACAACAACAACAGGGATATTATTTCCCAATTATTAGATTTCTGCACCTAATGCTCCAAAGAACGACAGCAATGAAAATGGTGTAGGGGGGGAAGAATTGTTTAATTCAGTTATACAGCCTCTAAGTCATAGGTGTCAAACTTGTGGCCTGCCAGATGTTACGGACTACAGTTCCCATCACCCCCTGCCAGCATGATGCATGATGCTGGCAGGGGATGATGGGAACTGTAGTCCATAACATCTGGATTGCCGCAAGTTTGACACCTGTGCTCTAAGTATTTCTCCTGGGCTTCTTCAAGGTGACCTGTTAAAAATAATATGCATTCAAAAATATTTGGCCATTAAAAGCGGAATTCAGAAACATGGCTAAGGCAATAAATACCAAACGTGAAAAGGGCATTAATGTATCTAGAACAGGGGTCTGAAACCTGAGGCTCTCCAGATGTTCATGGACTACAAATCCCATCAGCCCCTGCCAGCATGGCCAATCGGGGGGGGCGAGGCTCAGCCACTTCTGGGAAGGAGGAGGGGGCATGGCTGGGCCTCGGCGAGATGTGTGCACACCGCCTGGGCAGGCCTTGGCCTGGGTGGCACACACACATCGTGCTGAGGCCCAGCCACACCCCTCCTCCTTCCTGGAAGTGTGTGTGTGTGGGGGGGTGATTTTTCCACCCCCCACGTGACTCCCACAGGGGCGCCCAGGGCATTTGTCGCTGGATGTCCCTGTGGCAGCTACACCACTGTGCATGACCTACGCAGCAGTGGCGTAGGAGGTTAAGAGCTCATGTATCTAATCTGGAGGAACCGGGTTTGATTCCCAGCTCTGCCGCCTGAGCTGTGGAGGCTTATCTGGGGAATTCAGATTAGCCTGTACACTCCCACACATGCCAGCTGGGTGACCTTGGGCTAGTCACAGCTTCTCGGAGCTCTCTCAGCCCCACCTACCTCACAGGGTGTTTGTTGAGAGGGGGGAAGGGTAAGAAGATTGTAAGCCCCTTTGAGTCTCCTGCAGGAGAAAAAGGGGGGATATAAATCCAAAACTACTCTTCTTCTTCTTCTTCTTCTTCTTCTTCTTCTTCTTCTTCTTCTTCCCTCTCTGACATTTTATGTCTGGCTCTGCCCGTTGGGGCAGCCATTTTGTGCTTGTACCCACCAGTTTGGGCCAGAATCCCAAAGGTTCCCACTGGCTCAAAAAGGCTGAGGGCCCCGTCTGCAGGATTAAGGATGTAAGAAAGGCCACGCTGGATCGGCCCAAGGATCAGCAAGTCTAGCCGTTCCTTCGCACAGTGACCAAACAGGAACCCCAACGGCAGCAGCAAGACAACTGTTTCTTGCCCCCAACCAAATGCCCCCCTGGTACATGGTTAGGGTGTATGGGCAGGACAGTAAATAAATAATAAAATATCCAGACGTGAAACTTTCAAGAAGAAATACCCTTTCCACAATGGGAATCCTTATGGAGGAAAAATATTGAATCCACAACTTGCCAGACATTGAGGGAAAACTGGTATATGACGGCACATCATGCCAAAAGATACCACAAAGACAAACAAAAATCTTAAAGGAACCTGCTGGAAATGTCAAGATGTGGTTGACTTGTAAAAAAGTGGGGGGAAATCCTGGAAAGAAATACATGCAGAAATGCAAACCAAAAAAAATGAAAATCAATTTTTAAATGGATGCAAAGACCATATTATTGGAAATTCCGCTAAAGAACTTAGCAAGAAAATTGCAGAAATTATTCCTGTATCTGTTAACAGCAGCCAGGGTGATGTTGGCATCTAGATGGAAAGCAGAAATGTGTTCTGAACAGGAAACATAGGGAAGAGAAGAGAAGAGAAGAGAAGAGAAGAGAAGAGAAGAGAAGAGAAGAGAAGAGAAGAGAAGAGAAGAGAAGAGAAGAGAAGAGAAGAGAAGAGAAGAGAAGAGAGGAGTGGAGAGGAGAGGAGAGGAGAGGAGAGGAGAGGAGAGGAGAGGAGAGGAGAGGAGAAGAGAAGAGAAGAGAAGAGAAGAGAAGAGAAGAGAAGAGAAGAGAAGAGAAGAGAAGAGAAGAGAAGAGAAGAGAAGAGAAGAGAAGAGAAGAGAAGAATATGCTACAATGGTGAAGCACGCCAGCCTTGTAAACAGACAGCCGAAACAGGAGTTTTATAGGAAGTTGAAGTTATATTTTATGTATTGTGCTGGTATGTCTAAATGCTCTCTTATATAAATTGGAAAAGTCTGGTCAATTAAAATATGTGGGGTGTACTGCTTTATGTTAACATGGAGGGTAAAATATTTTATTGGTGAAACAAGGATAACTCTGGGTATTTTATTATGTGCCTGTATAGCTGGTATAGTTAAGATATCAATGATTAGTAGATATTCTTTAAAGAAAATTACACTTAATAGAATAATATTTCAATTGATCGATGATGAAGGCTTTTTTCACATTTAGAAGGTAACAAACGTTAAGATCTATTCTGTAGCTGGATGTCAACTGTTTAATATTTGTATCTGTCAAGGCTGATCTATTTACTTTCATATTTTGTTAATTGTTTGGACACAAAATTGATAAGTTGATTAAAAATAAATAAACTATTGGAGAAGAAGAGTATTATTGTTATTGCTATTGCTATTGCTATTGCTATTGCTATTGCTATTGCTATTGCTATTGTTATTGTTATTTATTAAATTTAGTATACCGCCCTATCCCCGAAGGGCTCAGGGCAGTGTACAGATAAAACATCAGCTAAAAACATACATATAATTAAAACAACAGTCATATCTTAAAGCATCGCCCGCGCCCTTACGAAACCCTCCTAATACGAAATAATGGGTCCTGATGGTATTAGGGCCCATGGGGGTAAAGGGAGGGGCCAGGGGCACCCTCAGCAGCCGGTCTCTCCAAAGTAAGAGGATGAGGAAGAGTTTTGATTTATACCCCACCTTTTTCTCCTGTAAGGAGACTCAAGGCAGCTTACAAACTCCTTTCCCTTCCTCTCTCCACTACAGGCATCTTGTGAGGTAGGTGGGACTGAGAACTGTGACTAACCCAAGGTCACCCAGCAGGCTTTATGTGTAGGAGCAGGGAAACAAATCCGATTCACCAAATAAGAGCCTGCCAGGCATGTGGAGGAGTGGGGAATCGAACCCAGTTCTCCAGATTAGAGTCCCCTTGCTTTTCGTCACTATACCACACTGGCTCTCCCACTACACCAGTGATGGCGAACCTATGGCACGGGTGCCAGAGGTGGCACTCGGAGCCCTCTCTGTGGGCACGCACACACAGAGTTCATCATGTGGGGGTGGAAAATCACCCCCCACACACACACACACACATCTAGGCTGGCCTGGGCCACTGAGCACGATATGCGCACACCGTGGTGAGCAGGGAGGACTCGGCTGACGGGCCTGGTGCGGGGGGGGGGGGCGTGCAGAGGAGGCAGAGATGCTAGAGAGGCACAGAGCGGTCCATGCAGGACTTGCTGGAGGCTAGAGCAGGCTGGCCCCTGCTCGAGCGGGTGGGGCGGAGGAAGAGGGAGCCAACCGTTTTTTTCTAAACTAAAACCTCAGCATTCAGGTTAAATTGTTGAGTTGGCCCTTTGCGATAAATAAGTGGGGTTTGGGTTGCAATTTGGGCACTCGATCTCAAAAAGGTTCGCCATCACTGCACTACACCATGCTCGCTCTCCAGACCCAGTTTCAAATCTTGGTACTTCCATGGATGTTTAGCCAGGTTCTCTCTCTAGCCTACCTTACAGGGTTGTTCTCAGGATAACATGCAAGAAAGGCGAATATGCCCAAACTCCTAGGAAGAAGGTGGGGAGTAAATACATACA
Organism: Sphaerodactylus townsendi; assembly: GCF_021028975.2. Lineage (NCBI taxonomy): Eukaryota > Metazoa > Chordata > Lepidosauria > Squamata > Sphaerodactylidae > Sphaerodactylus > Sphaerodactylus townsendi. Next base: position 195,965,934 of record NC_059425.1, read on the forward strand.
GCACAGTATAGTGCTTGCTGCGTCAGGCTATGATCTGGGGGAGACGCACGTTCAAATCCCTGCTCTGCCTCAGAAGCTTGGGCCAGTCACACACTCTGGGTCTAACCTACCTCACAGGGTGGTTGTTGTGGGGATAAAATGGAAGAGAAGAGACTGACGTAGGTCATTTTTGTCCCCATTGGGGAGAAAGGCAGGGTATAGGTGAAGTAAGTCCATCCACCCATGTAAATATGTGCTCTGTACAGTCCAAACGTGTTCTGTCTTTCCGGAGTCAGGACCAACATTTAACTCCTGTGTGTGGCCCAGGCTGAGCTGCAGGTGCATGACCTCAAAGCCGCAGGAGGGGGAAAGCCACCTGTGCCAAAAAGGGATTCTGCTCCCACAGGACCACGTATCGGACCACGTATCACCCTTCCGGTGCGCATCACAGCCTAGGTCAGGGGTCTTCCAACTACGGCCCTCCAGATGTTCAGGAACTACAATTCCCATCAGCCCTGCCACTTGGCCATGCTGGCAGAGGCTGATGGGAATTGTAGTCCATGAACATCTGGAGGGCCGTAGTTTGAAGACCTCTGGCCTAGGTGAATGCAAAGACAGACAAGAAGCAGGGTGCCCACATTCTTGCCACACCCGTGGCAGCTGCAGGCTCACCTCAAAAACAATTCCAAATAGCAGGTGGATAAAGAGCAGAATGTGACTGGGAGGGGGGCAGGAAGGAGGTCTGAGCAGTGGCGTACCTGGCCAAAATGGCACCCGGGGTGCATGACCGCCTCCCCCCCCCCAGCTCCCTGCCCCACTTACGGGAGCCAGCAGGGAGGCCGGGGTAGTGGGGGGGTGCCCCCCCATCCCCCTGCCTCCCTGCAGGCCAGCTTCTGCCCTCCCTAGGCCTTGGGAAAGGCAGGAGCCAGCTGGCGGCAGGCTGCTCCCTCCCGCCCCAGTGACAAAATGGTGTCTGAGCCATTGGTTGAACACCACTGGTCCACAGGAGCTAAAGACAGAACACCTTTTAGGCCCCATTCATGACAATGGCTACTGCGATAGTGGAGGATAATCAACATAAAGGAGTTTTAAGGATTTTGAAAGAGTGGTTGTACTGAGCCAAATAAGCCTGTGCTCCGGGCCCCATTGAGTTTTCTTTCCTCTCTCCTTATCTCTGCTAAGTGTTGAAGCAGATTTGTTACATCAGGATATGATCCAAGACTTTGCAATTAAAAAATGCGGGAGAAAAAACTTTTCTGTAGTATAAAGTTATAAGTAAACAATAGCAAACATTGGTTTGGGTGGGTTTTCCGGGCTGCGTGGCCGTGGTCTGGTGGATCTTGTTCCTAACGTTTCGCCCGCATCTGTGGCTGGCCTCTTCAGAGGTGTATCACAGGGAGAAGTGGGCTACACACTGTGTCCAGGGAGAAGGGAATGTTTGGGGTATATATTGTCCATGTCCCAGAGTGGGGAACCAATCAGTAAGTGTTTGGGTGGAACTTGTTATGCAAAGATGAAAGCCTTCGGCAATACAATAGTAAACATTATTTTGGATCTTTGATCTATGTAAGTGAAAATTCCAGATATCTTCAAGGCAATGGAATAGCAGATGTTTTGTTTCATACAAATTATAGCAGGTATTTGTGTGTGTGCGTG
>NC_059425.1:195972568-196000068 GCF_021028975.2 Sphaerodactylus townsendi
CCCCACCCCCCCCCCCCCCCACCCCCCCCCCCCCCCACCCCCCCCCCCCCCCACCCCCCCCCCCCCCCACCCCCCCCCCCCCCCACCCCCCCCCCCCCCCACCCCCCCCCCCCCCCACCCCCCCCCCCCCCCACCCCCCCCCCCCCCCACCCCCCCCCCCCCCCACCCCCCCCCCCCCCCACCCCCCCCCCCCCCCACCCCCCCCCCCCCCCACCCCCCCCCCCCCCCACCCCCCCCCCCCCCCACCCCCCCCCCCCCCCACCCCCCCCCCCCCCCACCCCCCCCCCCCCCCACCCCCCCCCCCCCCCACCCCCCCCCCCCCCCACCCCCCCCCCCCCCCACCCCCCCCCCCCCCCACCCCCCCCCCCCCCCACCCCCCCCCCCCCCCACCCCCCCCCCCCCCCACCCCCCCCCCCCCCCACCCCCCCCCCCCCCCACCCCCCCCCCCCCCCACCCCCCCCCCCCCCCACCCCCCCCCCCCCCCACCCCCCCCCCCCCCCACCCCCCCCCCCCCCCACCCCCCCCCCCCCCCACCCCCCCCCCCCCCCACCCCCCCCCCCCCCCACCCCCCCCCCCCCCCACCCCCCCCCCCCCCCACCCCCCCCCCCCCCCACCCCCCCCCCCCCCCACCCCCCCCCCCCCCCACCCCCCCCCCCCCCCACCCCCCCCCCCCCCCACCCCCCCCCCCCCCCACCCCCCCCCCCCCCCACCCCCCCCCCCCCCCACCCCCCCCCCCCCCCACCCCCCCCCCCCCCCACCCCCCCCCCCCCCCACCCCCCCCCCCCCCCACCCCCCCCCCCCCCCACCCCCCCCCCCCCCCACCCCCCCCCCCCCCCACCCCCCCCCCCCCCCACCCCCCCCCCCCCCCACCCCCCCCCCCCCCCACCCCCCCCCCCCCCCACCCCCCCCCCCCCCCACCCCCCCCCCCCCCCACCCCCCCCCCCCCCCACCCCCCCCCCCCCCCACCCCCCCCCCCCCCCACCCCCCCCCCCCCCCACCCCCCCCCCCCCCCACCCCCCCCCCCCCCCACCCCCCCCCCCCCCCACCCCCCCCCCCCCCCACCCCCCCCCCCCCCCACCCCCCCCCCCCCCCACCCCCCCCCCCCCCCACCCCCCCCCCCCCCCACCCCCCCCCCCCCCCACCCCCCCCCCCCCCCACCCCCCCCCCCCCCCACCCCCCCCCCCCCCCACCCCCCCCCCCCCCCACCCCCCCCCCCCCCCACCCCCCCCCCCCCCCACCCCCCCCCCCCCCCACCCCCCCCCCCCCCCACCCCCCCCCCCCCCCACCCCCCCCCCCCCCCACCCCCCCCCCCCCCCACCCCCCCCCCCCCCCACCCCCCCCCCCCCCCACCCCCCCCCCCCCCCACCCCCCCCCCCCCCCACCCCCCCCCCCCCCCACCCCCCCCCCCCCCCACCCCCCCCCCCCCCCACCCCCCCCCCCCCCCACCCCCCCCCCCCCCCACCCCCCCCCCCCCCCACCCCCCCCCCCCCCCACCCCCCCCCCCCCCCACCCCCCCCCCCCCCCACCCCCCCCCCCCCCCACCCCCCCCCCCCCCCACCCCCCCCCCCCCCCACCCCCCCCCCCCCCCACCCCCCCCCCCCCCCACCCCCCCCCCCCCCCACCCCCCCCCCCCCCCACCCCCCCCCCCCCCCACCCCCCCCCCCCCCCACCCCCCCCCCCCCCCACCCCCCCCCCCCCCCACCCCCCCCCCCCCCCACCCCCCCCCCCCCCCACCCCCCCCCCCCCCCACCCCCCCCCCCCCCCACCCCCCCCCCCCCCCACCCCCCCCCCCCCCCACCCCCCCCCCCCCCCACCCCCCCCCCCCCCCACCCCCCCCCCCCCCCACCCCCCCCCCCCCCCACCCCCCCCCCCCCCCACCCCCCCCCCCCCCCACCCCCCCCCCCCCCCACCCCCCCCCCCCCCCACCCCCCCCCCCCCCCACCCCCCCCCCCCCCCACCCCCCCCCCCCCCCACCCCCCCCCCCCCCCACCCCCCCCCCCCCCCACCCCCCCCCCCCCCCACCCCCCCCCCCCCCCACCCCCCCCCCCCCCCACCCCCCCCCCCCCCCACCCCCCCCCCCCCCCACCCCCCCCCCCCCCCACCCCCCCCCCCCCCCACCCCCCCCCCCCCCCACCCCCCCCCCCCCCCACCCCCCCCCCCCCCCACCCCCCCCCCCCCCCACCCCCCCCCCCCCCCACCCCCCCCCCCCCCCACCCCCCCCCCCCCCCACCCCCCCCCCCCCCCACCCCCCCCCCCCCCCACCCCCCCCCCCCCCCACCCCCCCCCCCCCCCACCCCCCCCCCCCCCCACCCCCCCCCCCCCCCACCCCCCCCCCCCCCCACCCCCCCCCCCCCCCACCCCCCCCCCCCCCCACCCCCCCCCCCCCCCACCCCCCCCCCCCCCCACCCCCCCCCCCCCCCACCCCCCCCCCCCCCCACCCCCCCCCCCCCCCACCCCCCCCCCCCCCCACCCCCCCCCCCCCCCACCCCCCCCCCCCCCCACCCCCCCCCCCCCCCACCCCCCCCCCCCCCCACCCCCCCCCCCCCCCACCCCCCCCCCCCCCCACCCCCCCCCCCCCCCACCCCCCCCCCCCCCCACCCCCCCCCCCCCCCACCCCCCCCCCCCCCCACCCCCCCCCCCCCCCACCCCCCCCCCCCCCCACCCCCCCCCCCCCCCACCCCCCCCCCCCCCCACCCCCCCCCCCCCCCACCCCCCCCCCCCCCCACCCCCCCCCCCCCCCACCCCCCCCCCCCCCCACCCCCCCCCCCCCCCACCCCCCCCCCCCCCCACCCCCCCCCCCCCCCACCCCCCCCCCCCCCCACCCCCCCCCCCCCCCACCCCCCCCCCCCCCCACCCCCCCCCCCCCCCACCCCCCCCCCCCCCCACCCCCCCCCCCCCCCACCCCCCCCCCCCCCCACCCCCCCCCCCCCCCACCCCCCCCCCCCCCCACCCCCCCCCCCCCCCACCCCCCCCCCCCCCCACCCCCCCCCCCCCCCACCCCCCCCCCCCCCCACCCCCCCCCCCCCCCACCCCCCCCCCCCCCCACCCCCCCCCCCCCCCACCCCCCCCCCCCCCCACCCCCCCCCCCCCCCACCCCCCCCCCCCCCCACCCCCCCCCCCCCCCACCCCCCCCCCCCCCCACCCCCCCCCCCCCCCACCCCCCCCCCCCCCCACCCCCCCCCCCCCCCACCCCCCCCCCCCCCCACCCCCCCCCCCCCCCACCCCCCCCCCCCCCCACCCCCCCCCCCCCCCACCCCCCCCCCCCCCCACCCCCCCCCCCCCCCACCCCCCCCCCCCCCCACCCCCCCCCCCCCCCACCCCCCCCCCCCCCCACCCCCCCCCCCCCCCACCCCCCCCCCCCCCCACCCCCCCCCCCCCCCACCCCCCCCCCCCCCCACCCCCCCCCCCCCCCACCCCCCCCCCCCCCCACCCCCCCCCCCCCCCACCCCCCCCCCCCCCCACCCCCCCCCCCCCCCACCCCCCCCCCCCCCCACCCCCCCCCCCCCCCACCCCCCCCCCCCCCCACCCCCCCCCCCCCCCACCCCCCCCCCCCCCCACCCCCCCCCCCCCCCACCCCCCCCCCCCCCCACCCCCCCCCCCCCCCACCCCCCCCCCCCCCCACCCCCCCCCCCCCCCACCCCCCCCCCCCCCCACCCCCCCCCCCCCCCACCCCCCCCCCCCCCCACCCCCCCCCCCCCCCACCCCCCCCCCCCCCCACCCCCCCCCCCCCCCACCCCCCCCCCCCCCCACCCCCCCCCCCCCCCACCCCCCCCCCCCCCCACCCCCCCCCCCCCCCACCCCCCCCCCCCCCCACCCCCCCCCCCCCCCACCCCCCCCCCCCCCCACCCCCCCCCCCCCCCACCCCCCCCCCCCCCCACCCCCCCCCCCCCCCACCCCCCCCCCCCCCCACCCCCCCCCCCCCCCACCCCCCCCCCCCCCCACCCCCCCCCCCCCCCACCCCCCCCCCCCCCCACCCCCCCCCCCCCCCACCCCCCCCCCCCCCCACCCCCCCCCCCCCCCACCCCCCCCCCCCCCCACCCCCCCCCCCCCCCACCCCCCCCCCCCCCCACCCCCCCCCCCCCCCACCCCCCCCCCCCCCCACCCCCCCCCCCCCCCACCCCCCCCCCCCCCCACCCCCCCCCCCCCCCACCCCCCCCCCCCCCCACCCCCCCCCCCCCCCACCCCCCCCCCCCCCCACCCCCCCCCCCCCCCACCCCCCCCCCCCCCCACCCCCCCCCCCCCCCACCCCCCCCCCCCCCCACCCCCCCCCCCCCCCACCCCCCCCCCCCCCCACCCCCCCCCCCCCCCACCCCCCCCCCCCCCCACCCCCCCCCCCCCCCACCCCCCCCCCCCCCCACCCCCCCCCCCCCCCACCCCCCCCCCCCCCCACCCCCCCCCCCCCCCACCCCCCCCCCCCCCCACCCCCCCCCCCCCCCACCCCCCCCCCCCCCCACCCCCCCCCCCCCCCACCCCCCCCCCCCCCCACCCCCCCCCCCCCCCACCCCCCCCCCCCCCCACCCCCCCCCCCCCCCACCCCCCCCCCCCCCCACCCCCCCCCCCCCCCACCCCCCCCCCCCCCCACCCCCCCCCCCCCCCACCCCCCCCCCCCCCCACCCCCCCCCCCCCCCACCCCCCCCCCCCCCCACCCCCCCCCCCCCCCACCCCCCCCCCCCCCCACCCCCCCCCCCCCCCACCCCCCCCCCCCCCCACCCCCCCCCCCCCCCACCCCCCCCCCCCCCCACCCCCCCCCCCCCCCACCCCCCCCCCCCCCCACCCCCCCCCCCCCCCACCCCCCCCCCCCCCCACCCCCCCCCCCCCCCACCCCCCCCCCCCCCCACCCCCCCCCCCCCCCACCCCCCCCCCCCCCCACCCCCCCCCCCCCCCACCCCCCCCCCCCCCCACCCCCCCCCCCCCCCACCCCCCCCCCCCCCCACCCCCCCCCCCCCCCACCCCCCCCCCCCCCCACCCCCCCCCCCCCCCACCCCCCCCCCCCCCCACCCCCCCCCCCCCCCACCCCCCCCCCCCCCCACCCCCCCCCCCCCCCACCCCCCCCCCCCCCCACCCCCCCCCCCCCCCACCCCCCCCCCCCCCCACCCCCCCCCCCCCCCACCCCCCCCCCCCCCCACCCCCCCCCCCCCCCACCCCCCCCCCCCCCCACCCCCCCCCCCCCCCACCCCCCCCCCCCCCCACCCCCCCCCCCCCCCACCCCCCCCCCCCCCCACCCCCCCCCCCCCCCACCCCCCCCCCCCCCCACCCCCCCCCCCCCCCACCCCCCCCCCCCCCCACCCCCCCCCCCCCCCACCCCCCCCCCCCCCCACCCCCCCCCCCCCCCACCCCCCCCCCCCCCCACCCCCCCCCCCCCCCACCCCCCCCCCCCCCCACCCCCCCCCCCCCCCACCCCCCCCCCCCCCCACCCCCCCCCCCCCCCACCCCCCCCCCCCCCCACCCCCCCCCCCCCCCACCCCCCCCCCCCCCCACCCCCCCCCCCCCCCACCCCCCCCCCCCCCCACCCCCCCCCCCCCCCACCCCCCCCCCCCCCCACCCCCCCCCCCCCCCACCCCCCCCCCCCCCCACCCCCCCCCCCCCCCACCCCCCCCCCCCCCCACCCCCCCCCCCCCCCACCCCCCCCCCCCCCCACCCCCCCCCCCCCCCACCCCCCCCCCCCCCCACCCCCCCCCCCCCCCACCCCCCCCCCCCCCCACCCCCCCCCCCCCCCACCCCCCCCCCCCCCCACCCCCCCCCCCCCCCACCCCCCCCCCCCCCCACCCCCCCCCCCCCCCACCCCCCCCCCCCCCCACCCCCCCCCCCCCCCACCCCCCCCCCCCCCCACCCCCCCCCCCCCCCACCCCCCCCCCCCCCCACCCCCCCCCCCCCCCACCCCCCCCCCCCCCCACCCCCCCCCCCCCCCACCCCCCCCCCCCCCCACCCCCCCCCCCCCCCACCCCCCCCCCCCCCCACCCCCCCCCCCCCCCACCCCCCCCCCCCCCCACCCCCCCCCCCCCCCACCCCCCCCCCCCCCCACCCCCCCCCCCCCCCACCCCCCCCCCCCCCCACCCCCCCCCCCCCCCACCCCCCCCCCCCCCCACCCCCCCCCCCCCCCACCCCCCCCCCCCCCCACCCCCCCCCCCCCCCACCCCCCCCCCCCCCCACCCCCCCCCCCCCCCACCCCCCCCCCCCCCCACCCCCCCCCCCCCCCACCCCCCCCCCCCCCCACCCCCCCCCCCCCCCACCCCCCCCCCCCCCCACCCCCCCCCCCCCCCACCCCCCCCCCCCCCCACCCCCCCCCCCCCCCACCCCCCCCCCCCCCCACCCCCCCCCCCCCCCACCCCCCCCCCCCCCCACCCCCCCCCCCCCCCACCCCCCCCCCCCCCCACCCCCCCCCCCCCCCACCCCCCCCCCCCCCCACCCCCCCCCCCCCCCACCCCCCCCCCCCCCCACCCCCCCCCCCCCCCACCCCCCCCCCCCCCCACCCCCCCCCCCCCCCACCCCCCCCCCCCCCCACCCCCCCCCCCCCCCACCCCCCCCCCCCCCCACCCCCCCCCCCCCCCACCCCCCCCCCCCCCCACCCCCCCCCCCCCCCACCCCCCCCCCCCCCCACCCCCCCCCCCCCCCACCCCCCCCCCCCCCCACCCCCCCCCCCCCCCACCCCCCCCCCCCCCCACCCCCCCCCCCCCCCACCCCCCCCCCCCCCCACCCCCCCCCCCCCCCACCCCCCCCCCCCCCCACCCCCCCCCCCCCCCACCCCCCCCCCCCCCCACCCCCCCCCCCCCCCACCCCCCCCCCCCCCCACCCCCCCCCCCCCCCACCCCCCCCCCCCCCCACCCCCCCCCCCCCCCACCCCCCCCCCCCCCCACCCCCCCCCCCCCCCACCCCCCCCCCCCCCCACCCCCCCCCCCCCCCACCCCCCCCCCCCCCCACCCCCCCCCCCCCCCACCCCCCCCCCCCCCCACCCCCCCCCCCCCCCACCCCCCCCCCCCCCCACCCCCCCCCCCCCCCACCCCCCCCCCCCCCCACCCCCCCCCCCCCCCACCCCCCCCCCCCCCCACCCCCCCCCCCCCCCACCCCCCCCCCCCCCCACCCCCCCCCCCCCCCACCCCCCCCCCCCCCCACCCCCCCCCCCCCCCACCCCCCCCCCCCCCCACCCCCCCCCCCCCCCACCCCCCCCCCCCCCCACCCCCCCCCCCCCCCACCCCCCCCCCCCCCCACCCCCCCCCCCCCCCACCCCCCCCCCCCCCCACCCCCCCCCCCCCCCACCCCCCCCCCCCCCCACCCCCCCCCCCCCCCACCCCCCCCCCCCCCCACCCCCCCCCCCCCCCACCCCCCCCCCCCCCCACCCCCCCCCCCCCCCACCCCCCCCCCCCCCCACCCCCCCCCCCCCCCACCCCCCCCCCCCCCCACCCCCCCCCCCCCCCACCCCCCCCCCCCCCCACCCCCCCCCCCCCCCACCCCCCCCCCCCCCCACCCCCCCCCCCCCCCACCCCCCCCCCCCCCCACCCCCCCCCCCCCCCACCCCCCCCCCCCCCCACCCCCCCCCCCCCCCACCCCCCCCCCCCCCCACCCCCCCCCCCCCCCACCCCCCCCCCCCCCCACCCCCCCCCCCCCCCACCCCCCCCCCCCCCCACCCCCCCCCCCCCCCACCCCCCCCCCCCCCCACCCCCCCCCCCCCCCACCCCCCCCCCCCCCCACCCCCCCCCCCCCCCACCCCCCCCCCCCCCCACCCCCCCCCCCCCCCACCCCCCCCCCCCCCCACCCCCCCCCCCCCCCACCCCCCCCCCCCCCCACCCCCCCCCCCCCCCACCCCCCCCCCCCCCCACCCCCCCCCCCCCCCACCCCCCCCCCCCCCCACCCCCCCCCCCCCCCACCCCCCCCCCCCCCCACCCCCCCCCCCCCCCACCCCCCCCCCCCCCCACCCCCCCCCCCCCCCACCCCCCCCCCCCCCCACCCCCCCCCCCCCCCACCCCCCCCCCCCCCCACCCCCCCCCCCCCCCACCCCCCCCCCCCCCCACCCCCCCCCCCCCCCACCCCCCCCCCCCCCCACCCCCCCCCCCCCCCACCCCCCCCCCCCCCCACCCCCCCCCCCCCCCACCCCCCCCCCCCCCCACCCCCCCCCCCCCCCACCCCCCCCCCCCCCCACCCCCCCCCCCCCCCACCCCCCCCCCCCCCCACCCCCCCCCCCCCCCACCCCCCCCCCCCCCCACCCCCCCCCCCCCCCACCCCCCCCCCCCCCCACCCCCCCCCCCCCCCACCCCCCCCCCCCCCCACCCCCCCCCCCCCCCACCCCCCCCCCCCCCCACCCCCCCCCCCCCCCACCCCCCCCCCCCCCCACCCCCCCCCCCCCCCACCCCCCCCCCCCCCCACCCCCCCCCCCCCCCACCCCCCCCCCCCCCCACCCCCCCCCCCCCCCACCCCCCCCCCCCCCCACCCCCCCCCCCCCCCACCCCCCCCCCCCCCCACCCCCCCCCCCCCCCACCCCCCCCCCCCCCCACCCCCCCCCCCCCCCACCCCCCCCCCCCCCCACCCCCCCCCCCCCCCACCCCCCCCCCCCCCCACCCCCCCCCCCCCCCACCCCCCCCCCCCCCCACCCCCCCCCCCCCCCACCCCCCCCCCCCCCCACCCCCCCCCCCCCCCACCCCCCCCCCCCCCCACCCCCCCCCCCCCCCACCCCCCCCCCCCCCCACCCCCCCCCCCCCCCACCCCCCCCCCCCCCCACCCCCCCCCCCCCCCACCCCCCCCCCCCCCCACCCCCCCCCCCCCCCACCCCCCCCCCCCCCCACCCCCCCCCCCCCCCACCCCCCCCCCCCCCCACCCCCCCCCCCCCCCACCCCCCCCCCCCCCCACCCCCCCCCCCCCCCACCCCCCCCCCCCCCCACCCCCCCCCCCCCCCACCCCCCCCCCCCCCCACCCCCCCCCCCCCCCACCCCCCCCCCCCCCCACCCCCCCCCCCCCCCACCCCCCCCCCCCCCCACCCCCCCCCCCCCCCACCCCCCCCCCCCCCCACCCCCCCCCCCCCCCACCCCCCCCCCCCCCCACCCCCCCCCCCCCCCACCCCCCCCCCCCCCCACCCCCCCCCCCCCCCACCCCCCCCCCCCCCCACCCCCCCCCCCCCCCACCCCCCCCCCCCCCCACCCCCCCCCCCCCCCACCCCCCCCCCCCCCCACCCCCCCCCCCCCCCACCCCCCCCCCCCCCCACCCCCCCCCCCCCCCACCCCCCCCCCCCCCCACCCCCCCCCCCCCCCACCCCCCCCCCCCCCCACCCCCCCCCCCCCCCACCCCCCCCCCCCCCCACCCCCCCCCCCCCCCACCCCCCCCCCCCCCCACCCCCCCCCCCCCCCACCCCCCCCCCCCCCCACCCCCCCCCCCCCCCACCCCCCCCCCCCCCCACCCCCCCCCCCCCCCACCCCCCCCCCCCCCCACCCCCCCCCCCCCCCACCCCCCCCCCCCCCCACCCCCCCCCCCCCCCACCCCCCCCCCCCCCCACCCCCCCCCCCCCCCACCCCCCCCCCCCCCCACCCCCCCCCCCCCCCACCCCCCCCCCCCCCCACCCCCCCCCCCCCCCACCCCCCCCCCCCCCCACCCCCCCCCCCCCCCACCCCCCCCCCCCCCCACCCCCCCCCCCCCCCACCCCCCCCCCCCCCCACCCCCCCCCCCCCCCACCCCCCCCCCCCCCCACCCCCCCCCCCCCCCACCCCCCCCCCCCCCCACCCCCCCCCCCCCCCACCCCCCCCCCCCCCCACCCCCCCCCCCCCCCACCCCCCCCCCCCCCCACCCCCCCCCCCCCCCACCCCCCCCCCCCCCCACCCCCCCCCCCCCCCACCCCCCCCCCCCCCCACCCCCCCCCCCCCCCACCCCCCCCCCCCCCCACCCCCCCCCCCCCCCACCCCCCCCCCCCCCCACCCCCCCCCCCCCCCACCCCCCCCCCCCCCCACCCCCCCCCCCCCCCACCCCCCCCCCCCCCCACCCCCCCCCCCCCCCACCCCCCCCCCCCCCCACCCCCCCCCCCCCCCACCCCCCCCCCCCCCCACCCCCCCCCCCCCCCACCCCCCCCCCCCCCCACCCCCCCCCCCCCCCACCCCCCCCCCCCCCCACCCCCCCCCCCCCCCACCCCCCCCCCCCCCCACCCCCCCCCCCCCCCACCCCCCCCCCCCCCCACCCCCCCCCCCCCCCACCCCCCCCCCCCCCCACCCCCCCCCCCCCCCACCCCCCCCCCCCCCCACCCCCCCCCCCCCCCACCCCCCCCCCCCCCCACCCCCCCCCCCCCCCACCCCCCCCCCCCCCCACCCCCCCCCCCCCCCACCCCCCCCCCCCCCCACCCCCCCCCCCCCCCACCCCCCCCCCCCCCCACCCCCCCCCCCCCCCACCCCCCCCCCCCCCCACCCCCCCCCCCCCCCACCCCCCCCCCCCCCCACCCCCCCCCCCCCCCACCCCCCCCCCCCCCCACCCCCCCCCCCCCCCACCCCCCCCCCCCCCCACCCCCCCCCCCCCCCACCCCCCCCCCCCCCCACCCCCCCCCCCCCCCACCCCCCCCCCCCCCCACCCCCCCCCCCCCCCACCCCCCCCCCCCCCCACCCCCCCCCCCCCCCACCCCCCCCCCCCCCCACCCCCCCCCCCCCCCACCCCCCCCCCCCCCCACCCCCCCCCCCCCCCACCCCCCCCCCCCCCCACCCCCCCCCCCCCCCACCCCCCCCCCCCCCCACCCCCCCCCCCCCCCACCCCCCCCCCCCCCCACCCCCCCCCCCCCCCACCCCCCCCCCCCCCCACCCCCCCCCCCCCCCACCCCCCCCCCCCCCCACCCCCCCCCCCCCCCACCCCCCCCCCCCCCCACCCCCCCCCCCCCCCACCCCCCCCCCCCCCCACCCCCCCCCCCCCCCACCCCCCCCCCCCCCCACCCCCCCCCCCCCCCACCCCCCCCCCCCCCCACCCCCCCCCCCCCCCACCCCCCCCCCCCCCCACCCCCCCCCCCCCCCACCCCCCCCCCCCCCCACCCCCCCCCCCCCCCACCCCCCCCCCCCCCCACCCCCCCCCCCCCCCACCCCCCCCCCCCCCCACCCCCCCCCCCCCCCACCCCCCCCCCCCCCCACCCCCCCCCCCCCCCACCCCCCCCCCCCCCCACCCCCCCCCCCCCCCACCCCCCCCCCCCCCCACCCCCCCCCCCCCCCACCCCCCCCCCCCCCCACCCCCCCCCCCCCCCACCCCCCCCCCCCCCCACCCCCCCCCCCCCCCACCCCCCCCCCCCCCCACCCCCCCCCCCCCCCACCCCCCCCCCCCCCCACCCCCCCCCCCCCCCACCCCCCCCCCCCCCCACCCCCCCCCCCCCCCACCCCCCCCCCCCCCCACCCCCCCCCCCCCCCACCCCCCCCCCCCCCCACCCCCCCCCCCCCCCACCCCCCCCCCCCCCCACCCCCCCCCCCCCCCACCCCCCCCCCCCCCCACCCCCCCCCCCCCCCACCCCCCCCCCCCCCCACCCCCCCCCCCCCCCACCCCCCCCCCCCCCCACCCCCCCCCCCCCCCACCCCCCCCCCCCCCCACCCCCCCCCCCCCCCACCCCCCCCCCCCCCCACCCCCCCCCCCCCCCACCCCCCCCCCCCCCCACCCCCCCCCCCCCCCACCCCCCCCCCCCCCCACCCCCCCCCCCCCCCACCCCCCCCCCCCCCCACCCCCCCCCCCCCCCACCCCCCCCCCCCCCCACCCCCCCCCCCCCCCACCCCCCCCCCCCCCCACCCCCCCCCCCCCCCACCCCCCCCCCCCCCCACCCCCCCCCCCCCCCACCCCCCCCCCCCCCCACCCCCCCCCCCCCCCACCCCCCCCCCCCCCCACCCCCCCCCCCCCCCACCCCCCCCCCCCCCCACCCCCCCCCCCCCCCACCCCCCCCCCCCCCCACCCCCCCCCCCCCCCACCCCCCCCCCCCCCCACCCCCCCCCCCCCCCACCCCCCCCCCCCCCCACCCCCCCCCCCCCCCACCCCCCCCCCCCCCCACCCCCCCCCCCCCCCACCCCCCCCCCCCCCCACCCCCCCCCCCCCCCACCCCCCCCCCCCCCCACCCCCCCCCCCCCCCACCCCCCCCCCCCCCCACCCCCCCCCCCCCCCACCCCCCCCCCCCCCCACCCCCCCCCCCCCCCACCCCCCCCCCCCCCCACCCCCCCCCCCCCCCACCCCCCCCCCCCCCCACCCCCCCCCCCCCCCACCCCCCCCCCCCCCCACCCCCCCCCCCCCCCACCCCCCCCCCCCCCCACCCCCCCCCCCCCCCACCCCCCCCCCCCCCCACCCCCCCCCCCCCCCACCCCCCCCCCCCCCCACCCCCCCCCCCCCCCACCCCCCCCCCCCCCCACCCCCCCCCCCCCCCACCCCCCCCCCCCCCCACCCCCCCCCCCCCCCACCCCCCCCCCCCCCCACCCCCCCCCCCCCCCACCCCCCCCCCCCCCCACCCCCCCCCCCCCCCACCCCCCCCCCCCCCCACCCCCCCCCCCCCCCACCCCCCCCCCCCCCCACCCCCCCCCCCCCCCACCCCCCCCCCCCCCCACCCCCCCCCCCCCCCACCCCCCCCCCCCCCCACCCCCCCCCCCCCCCACCCCCCCCCCCCCCCACCCCCCCCCCCCCCCACCCCCCCCCCCCCCCACCCCCCCCCCCCCCCACCCCCCCCCCCCCCCACCCCCCCCCCCCCCCACCCCCCCCCCCCCCCACCCCCCCCCCCCCCCACCCCCCCCCCCCCCCACCCCCCCCCCCCCCCACCCCCCCCCCCCCCCACCCCCCCCCCCCCCCACCCCCCCCCCCCCCCACCCCCCCCCCCCCCCACCCCCCCCCCCCCCCACCCCCCCCCCCCCCCACCCCCCCCCCCCCCCACCCCCCCCCCCCCCCACCCCCCCCCCCCCCCACCCCCCCCCCCCCCCACCCCCCCCCCCCCCCACCCCCCCCCCCCCCCACCCCCCCCCCCCCCCACCCCCCCCCCCCCCCACCCCCCCCCCCCCCCACCCCCCCCCCCCCCCACCCCCCCCCCCCCCCACCCCCCCCCCCCCCCACCCCCCCCCCCCCCCACCCCCCCCCCCCCCCACCCCCCCCCCCCCCCACCCCCCCCCCCCCCCACCCCCCCCCCCCCCCACCCCCCCCCCCCCCCACCCCCCCCCCCCCCCACCCCCCCCCCCCCCCACCCCCCCCCCCCCCCACCCCCCCCCCCCCCCACCCCCCCCCCCCCCCACCCCCCCCCCCCCCCACCCCCCCCCCCCCCCACCCCCCCCCCCCCCCACCCCCCCCCCCCCCCACCCCCCCCCCCCCCCACCCCCCCCCCCCCCCACCCCCCCCCCCCCCCACCCCCCCCCCCCCCCACCCCCCCCCCCCCCCACCCCCCCCCCCCCCCACCCCCCCCCCCCCCCACCCCCCCCCCCCCCCACCCCCCCCCCCCCCCACCCCCCCCCCCCCCCACCCCCCCCCCCCCCCACCCCCCCCCCCCCCCACCCCCCCCCCCCCCCACCCCCCCCCCCCCCCACCCCCCCCCCCCCCCACCCCCCCCCCCCCCCACCCCCCCCCCCCCCCACCCCCCCCCCCCCCCACCCCCCCCCCCCCCCACCCCCCCCCCCCCCCACCCCCCCCCCCCCCCACCCCCCCCCCCCCCCACCCCCCCCCCCCCCCACCCCCCCCCCCCCCCACCCCCCCCCCCCCCCACCCCCCCCCCCCCCCACCCCCCCCCCCCCCCACCCCCCCCCCCCCCCACCCCCCCCCCCCCCCACCCCCCCCCCCCCCCACCCCCCCCCCCCCCCACCCCCCCCCCCCCCCACCCCCCCCCCCCCCCACCCCCCCCCCCCCCCACCCCCCCCCCCCCCCACCCCCCCCCCCCCCCACCCCCCCCCCCCCCCACCCCCCCCCCCCCCCACCCCCCCCCCCCCCCACCCCCCCCCCCCCCCACCCCCCCCCCCCCCCACCCCCCCCCCCCCCCACCCCCCCCCCCCCCCACCCCCCCCCCCCCCCACCCCCCCCCCCCCCCACCCCCCCCCCCCCCCACCCCCCCCCCCCCCCACCCCCCCCCCCCCCCACCCCCCCCCCCCCCCACCCCCCCCCCCCCCCACCCCCCCCCCCCCCCACCCCCCCCCCCCCCCACCCCCCCCCCCCCCCACCCCCCCCCCCCCCCACCCCCCCCCCCCCCCACCCCCCCCCCCCCCCACCCCCCCCCCCCCCCACCCCCCCCCCCCCCCACCCCCCCCCCCCCCCACCCCCCCCCCCCCCCACCCCCCCCCCCCCCCACCCCCCCCCCCCCCCACCCCCCCCCCCCCCCACCCCCCCCCCCCCCCACCCCCCCCCCCCCCCACCCCCCCCCCCCCCCACCCCCCCCCCCCCCCACCCCCCCCCCCCCCCACCCCCCCCCCCCCCCACCCCCCCCCCCCCCCACCCCCCCCCCCCCCCACCCCCCCCCCCCCCCACCCCCCCCCCCCCCCACCCCCCCCCCCCCCCACCCCCCCCCCCCCCCACCCCCCCCCCCCCCCACCCCCCCCCCCCCCCACCCCCCCCCCCCCCCACCCCCCCCCCCCCCCACCCCCCCCCCCCCCCACCCCCCCCCCCCCCCACCCCCCCCCCCCCCCACCCCCCCCCCCCCCCACCCCCCCCCCCCCCCACCCCCCCCCCCCCCCACCCCCCCCCCCCCCCACCCCCCCCCCCCCCCACCCCCCCCCCCCCCCACCCCCCCCCCCCCCCACCCCCCCCCCCCCCCACCCCCCCCCCCCCCCACCCCCCCCCCCCCCCACCCCCCCCCCCCCCCACCCCCCCCCCCCCCCACCCCCCCCCCCCCCCACCCCCCCCCCCCCCCACCCCCCCCCCCCCCCACCCCCCCCCCCCCCCACCCCCCCCCCCCCCCACCCCCCCCCCCCCCCACCCCCCCCCCCCCCCACCCCCCCCCCCCCCCACCCCCCCCCCCCCCCACCCCCCCCCCCCCCCACCCCCCCCCCCCCCCACCCCCCCCCCCCCCCACCCCCCCCCCCCCCCACCCCCCCCCCCCCCCACCCCCCCCCCCCCCCACCCCCCCCCCCCCCCACCCCCCCCCCCCCCCACCCCCCCCCCCCCCCACCCCCCCCCCCCCCCACCCCCCCCCCCCCCCACCCCCCCCCCCCCCCACCCCCCCCCCCCCCCACCCCCCCCCCCCCCCACCCCCCCCCCCCCCCACCCCCCCCCCCCCCCACCCCCCCCCCCCCCCACCCCCCCCCCCCCCCACCCCCCCCCCCCCCCACCCCCCCCCCCCCCCACCCCCCCCCCCCCCCACCCCCCCCCCCCCCCACCCCCCCCCCCCCCCACCCCCCCCCCCCCCCACCCCCCCCCCCCCCCACCCCCCCCCCCCCCCACCCCCCCCCCCCCCCACCCCCCCCCCCCCCCACCCCCCCCCCCCCCCACCCCCCCCCCCCCCCACCCCCCCCCCCCCCCACCCCCCCCCCCCCCCACCCCCCCCCCCCCCCACCCCCCCCCCCCCCCACCCCCCCCCCCCCCCACCCCCCCCCCCCCCCACCCCCCCCCCCCCCCACCCCCCCCCCCCCCCACCCCCCCCCCCCCCCACCCCCCCCCCCCCCCACCCCCCCCCCCCCCCACCCCCCCCCCCCCCCACCCCCCCCCCCCCCCACCCCCCCCCCCCCCCACCCCCCCCCCCCCCCACCCCCCCCCCCCCCCACCCCCCCCCCCCCCCACCCCCCCCCCCCCCCACCCCCCCCCCCCCCCACCCCCCCCCCCCCCCACCCCCCCCCCCCCCCACCCCCCCCCCCCCCCACCCCCCCCCCCCCCCACCCCCCCCCCCCCCCACCCCCCCCCCCCCCCACCCCCCCCCCCCCCCACCCCCCCCCCCCCCCACCCCCCCCCCCCCCCACCCCCCCCCCCCCCCACCCCCCCCCCCCCCCACCCCCCCCCCCCCCCACCCCCCCCCCCCCCCACCCCCCCCCCCCCCCACCCCCCCCCCCCCCCACCCCCCCCCCCCCCCACCCCCCCCCCCCCCCACCCCCCCCCCCCCCCACCCCCCCCCCCCCCCACCCCCCCCCCCCCCCACCCCCCCCCCCCCCCACCCCCCCCCCCCCCCACCCCCCCCCCCCCCCACCCCCCCCCCCCCCCACCCCCCCCCCCCCCCACCCCCCCCCCCCCCCACCCCCCCCCCCCCCCACCCCCCCCCCCCCCCACCCCCCCCCCCCCCCACCCCCCCCCCCCCCCACCCCCCCCCCCCCCCACCCCCCCCCCCCCCCACCCCCCCCCCCCCCCACCCCCCCCCCCCCCCACCCCCCCCCCCCCCCACCCCCCCCCCCCCCCACCCCCCCCCCCCCCCACCCCCCCCCCCCCCCACCCCCCCCCCCCCCCACCCCCCCCCCCCCCCACCCCCCCCCCCCCCCACCCCCCCCCCCCCCCACCCCCCCCCCCCCCCACCCCCCCCCCCCCCCACCCCCCCCCCCCCCCACCCCCCCCCCCCCCCACCCCCCCCCCCCCCCACCCCCCCCCCCCCCCACCCCCCCCCCCCCCCACCCCCCCCCCCCCCCACCCCCCCCCCCCCCCACCCCCCCCCCCCCCCACCCCCCCCCCCCCCCACCCCCCCCCCCCCCCACCCCCCCCCCCCCCCACCCCCCCCCCCCCCCACCCCCCCCCCCCCCCACCCCCCCCCCCCCCCACCCCCCCCCCCCCCCACCCCCCCCCCCCCCCACCCCCCCCCCCCCCCACCCCCCCCCCCCCCCACCCCCCCCCCCCCCCACCCCCCCCCCCCCCCACCCCCCCCCCCCCCCACCCCCCCCACCCCCCACCCCCCCCCCCCCCCACCCCCCCCCCCCCCCACCCCCATGTTATGGACTACAATTCCCATCAGCCCCTACAATTGGCCATACTGGCAGGGGCTGATGGGAATTTTAGTCCATAGCATCTGGAGTGCCAAAGGTTCGCCACCACGGTTCTAGAGTGACCAGATTCACTTGTCCCAGATGGAGTGATCTTGGCTTTTTGGTAGCAGGTTGCAGGTGCGCATGGACTCTGCCTTGCCGTTTGGAAAGCAACGTGGCCAGGAAGGCTTCCTATCAGCTGCATCCGATTCTCCAAGCTGTCTCATTCTCTAGACTCAGCTGATCTAGCCACCTGCCTCCCTGCTTCTGTAACCTCATGGCTGGATTACTGAAACATTTTTACATGGGGCTGCCCTTGTAGACAGCCCAGAAACTACAACTGGTCCAGGATTTGGCTACCTGACCGCTATCAGGGGTGAACCAGTGGAAGCATTCACTGCCCATTTTGAAGCAAAACATGGAGTACCCTGTAAGAAAGACTAATGATGGCAGGCCTGTGAAAACACTGTAGAAATGAGGAGGAGGAGGAGGAGGAGGAGCAGCAGCAGCAGCAGCAGCAGCAGGAGGAGGAGGAGGAGGAGTAGTTTGGATTTATATCCCCACCTTTCTCACCTGTAAGGATACTCAAGGTGGCTTACAAACTCCTTTGCCTTCCTCTCCCCACAACAGACACCTTGTGAGGTAGGTGGGGCTGAGAGAGTTCCAAAGAACTTTGACTGGCCCACGGTCACCCAGCCAGAATGTAGGAGTGTAGGAGCATACAGGGAATGTTGGTCAGAGAGAATAGAGCTGCTGCAAACTTGGTAGCATACAGCTTTGGTAAGTGGAGGAGGAGGAAGAGGAGGAGGAGGAGGAGAGTTGGATTTATATCCCCCCTTTCTCTCCTGCAGGAGACTCAAAGGGGCTAACAAACTTCTTCCCCCCCCCCACTCACAACAAACACCCTGTGAGGTAGGTGGGGCTGAGAGAGTTCCGAAGAACTGTGACTAGCCCACAGTCACCCAGCACGCATGTAGGAGTGTGGAAACACATCCAGTTCGCCAGATAAGCCTCTGCCACTCAAGTGGAGTAGTGGGGAATCAAACCCGGTTCTCCAGATTAGAATTCACCTGCTCTTAACCACTACACCACGCTCTGGCTCTCTTTCTTGGCTGAGTTTTCATTATTAAAGGCCTTTAAAAGACTCATACGTATTATACAATGTTTAAATATTATCTAGGGACAAGATGGTTTTTGTTTAAGCTGGGAAGGATATGGATTACGAGAGACACTCTGTTGAGTATCAGTTTGGGGGGGGGTTTCATCAATGTAGCACAGGAGAGTGGTCATTTGCAGATGTTGAAATGCAGGGATGTAGCTAGGGAAAATGGAGCCCGGGGAAGAATCTTTCCGCCCCCGCCCCCCCCCCCATGGGCCCTCCACCCTCTGCTCCCCACGCTTCACTTAACATAGCCAGCGATGTGGCCTGGCAGGGCGAGGGGGGAAGGAGGAGGGGCATGGGAGCTTGCAGCACCTCCAGGTCCCATTCCATATCTGCGCACACTGCGCCGCCCCCTCTGGCTCAGCCTGCCCCTTGGGCAGCAACCAGAGAGCAAGGCCACAGACCACCAGGCTGGCCGATGGACCGAGGCCTGCCCAAGTGGTGCGGGCATGTCATGCCCAGGCCCAGCCAGGCCAGAAGTGTGGGGGGCAATTTTCTGCCCCCACGTTACTCAACGGGGGCCTCCCCAGACATTTGTCCCCAGATATCCCCGTCGTAGCTACGCCACTGTAGAAATGTCTAATCTGGGGCATTCTATCTTTCCAAGTCTTTGTATGCATAAGCATTTATTGTCATTGTGCACACACAACGAAATTTACAGCAGCATTCCTCGATGCACACAATTTCAGACTCATACCCCATCCTCACTTTCCCCTTCCTCCACCCATCCCTACACAGCCCCAAACACACCAACACGAAGCCGCGGAGTTCAGCATCGCCACAGCTCTAGAGTAGAAGCTGTCTCTAAGCCTCTTTGTCCTAGTTTTGATAGGCCTGTCTCGTCTGCCGGATGGTAACAGTTCAAAAAGAGAGTGTGCTGGATGAGACGGGTCTCTCAGAATATTTTGGGCTTCCTTTAGGCTTCGGGAATGATAGAGTTCTTCCAAGGAGGGGAGAGGGCAGCCGATAATCCTCTGTGCAGTAGTGATCACCCTTTGGAGCGCCTTCCTATCTGCCACTGTGCAACTGGAGAACCATACACAGATGCAGTAGGTTAAGACACTCTCTATAGCACAGCGGTAAAAGGACACCAGGAGTTTTCCATTCAGTTGTTGTTTCCTTAAAAGTCTCAGATAGTACAGTCTTTGCTGGGCCTTCTTAACCACCGCGGCAGTCTGTACGCCCCAGGTCAAGTCCTCTTTAATCATAACGCCCAGAAATTTAAAACTAGCCACCCGCTCTACTTGATCTCCATTTATAGTCAAGGGCTGGATTTCTGAGCTATTCCTTCTATAGTCCACTATAAGCTCCTTTGTCTTGTTAGTATTAAGAACCAGGTTATTTTCCCTGCACCATGAGAGCAATCGGTCCACCTCCCTCCGATCCTGCTCAGTGATTTCTCCATGATGGCTAGTTGACATAACAGAACGAGAAAGGAAACAAGTGGGGAAAAAATGTGTAGTCTGGACTCTGGCCTGCCTGGGTGCAGCTCCTAGCCACCACGCACAAACATCTGCTTCAATAACGCGTTTGTACATGCAGGGATAGAAGCTACAGAGAGCAAAAATAACGGAGCGGGGAATCCCTGCTTCACTGACTCACATCTATCGGAGAATAACAGCCGCCAATTGTAAATCATCTGCCGCCGAGGTCAGTCATTTCGTAGATTTAATGGATCATAGCACCAGATAGTTTGGCAATTTATGCATCTGAAATATTTGTATTAAAGCAATACAAAAGTCCTCTTGTTTGGGGCTATTCTTTAGTATAGTCATGACCTCTTGGCATCTAGACATATAAATATGTTAGTTTCTATATATGAAGGCTCAGTCCTAAGCTTCAACTGCCGATATCTCAAGAAATGCTAGAATACCCCTGTGTTCATATAGAGTTTCAAGGAACAAGAGCATGGCTGAATACATTCAAGTATTGGATCAAATTATGTTTTAACTCTGATGTGCGCAGTTTAATATACACTGCGCGCCCAGACCTATTTGCCTCCGAATGGTATCAACTTCTCAAATCAAAAATTTACTCAGTAGGTTTACTGCTTGAAGATCCCTGTATGCTGACACCCAGAGAGATTTTCCGAACCTTAAAAAGTAGACTTCTAGAACAGGAATACCATATCTTGTTGGGGCAAGCAAATAAATCATGCTCACCCCTCTCTGTCGGAATAATACCGGAACAGGGGCACATAGCCAAATATCTTGAATTATTAACTGAACCCCAACAGAGATGGATTATCACAAGGGCCAGAACCAATACCTTCCCATCGGCCATTACAAAGGGTCGCTACTTATCCATCCCTCTCCAGGATCGGGTTTGTCCACACTGTAAAAATCAAGTGGAGACTCTTGCTCACATTATTCTTGACTGTCCGACATATGTGGGCATCAGGAATTTCTCTCCCAGGCTGTCCCTAGACAAATCTGAAAGTGACTCTGACTGTTCTGTTGTGGAGCTTCTGTTAAACAACACAGATGTCATGCTCTTGGAAAAAGTAGCAAAATTTCTTTTACAAGTGACCAAACTTTCTAAGTAATGTATACTGCTATATACAGTCTTCCTGTCTGCGCTTTGAATGTACTCTTGATTTGTATTTCAAAAATGTCTACCAACGCTCTAGAACCTATTTTTTAAATGCCAAATAAAGGTGGTTGTTGTTGTTAGAGTTTCAAGGGTGTCCCTTTTCAAAACCAGTCTGTAAGTAAGACTGGCCATCTTGCCTGAGCATCAGTATTTTTTAAGGACGCTGGGTGTGCTGTAGGGTACCTTGAAGAGCTGTAGAAGTTACTGCACAGCCAATGGGAGAGTCAGCATAGTGCAGAGGACTGAATGTCAAAATAAGATTTGGGAGAACCAGGTTTGAATCCCTGCTCCACTGTGGAAGCTTGCCGGGGAATCCTCGGGGCAGTCAGACACCCTCAATGTAACCTACCTCGCTGGAGTGTTGTGAGATTAGAGAAGGGGGGGGAATGTTGTAAGCTACCTCATTGTGGAAGAATATCGCAGCTCCACAAAGGAAAAACACCAACAGGAACATCTCCCTTTAAGAAGGGTCATAACAGAACACAGTAGCAGAACACAGTAGCCTCTGTAGTTGACACAAGACTACGCAGCCACAGAGCCATAATACATATTCAATTGCAACATAATCCGTTTGTTTGAAGAAAAATGCACTTTACAATTAGTAACATTTTTATGAGCTCACGCTTAGCGCTTCTTCAGAGAACGGGCCTGAAGATCTTTGCCCCAACTGTTCCCACAGCTCAAAAGCAAGGGCAGGTATGAAGATCGCCACAGCTGAGAATTGCAAAAGACTGAAGGGATAATTTTGCATTTAACGTTTAAAAATGTTGTGAAAGGTGTAGAAGATTACACCAGAAGCAACGATGGGGACAGAGAAAGAAATCTTCACCCACATTTTCTGAAGAAGCGCTAAGCACAAAAAGAGCGGTTTACCCCGGGAGCATATAAAAAGTGTCAGTAATTGCATTTTTTTTAGAACTAGCCTGCTGGATCAGACCAGAGTCCATATAGTCCAGCACTCTGCTACTCACAGTGGCCCACCAGGTACCTTTGGGAGCTCACATGCAGGATGTGAAAGCAATGGCCTTCTGCTGCTGCTGCTCCTGAGCACCTGGTCTGCTAAGGCATTTGCAATCTCAGATCAAGGAGGATCAAGATTAGTAGCCATAGATCGACTTCTCCTCCATCAATCTATTCAAGTCCCTTTTAAAGCTATCCAGGTTAGTGGCCATCACCACCTCACTCTCTGTTCTCCTACCCAGTATTAAGGATAACTGGGTTTGATCAGGGCAGAGGAGAGGTTACCTCATGAACAACTTCATGATTTACTGTCAAGGGGATGTAATCTATGTGACTGAGATGCGTTCCCAGTTCAATGTAGCTGCTTAAGATAACAAATCACTGCTTGGAAGATATATGTAACCAGCCTGCCATATGTAATCACTGCCATCTGTGCATAGACAACTAGGCTTCCCCTGGTACTTCTGTCCCATGAGAAAAGAGGAACACCCGTTATCTCATGGGGCAGGAAGCCAGGTGGCTCTCTCTTGCTACCTGCTGCTGACCTTAGGGCGCTTCCGCTCCAAAGACTGTTTTTCACACACTCTTGGGAAAATGGGTGGGGGGTTTTCAGTGGGGAGAGTAAAGGGGACTGTGAATGCCAGTTTTGTTAGATCTGGCTTGGCCAAGTATGGTGCTTTGATACCTCTTCAATAAACATTGCTGATCAATACTTCAAAATCCGCTTATTGGCTTAAGCAGAGGCGGGATCCAGCCGGTCCTCACAGGTTCCCGAGAGTAGGTTACTAACTATTTGCGTGTGCCGAGAGGGGGTTACTAATTGGTGATTTTGCCACGTGATTTTGGCCTTAGTTACGCCCCTCCCCTCAGCAGTAGCGCACAGAACTTGAAGCAGTCTAGCAGGAGGTGCACCGGCGTGCGTGGCAGCCTGCGCCTGCGTGCATTCGTTTCCCGCCCAAGGACTGGCGCAGCGGTTGCATCCTTGCCACAGCCCCGCCCAGGAAGGCCACGCCCCCGTCATGCCCCACCCAGCCCCATTTGCACTACGCCACAGTTTGAATCCCACCACCATGGGAACCTGTTACTAAAATGTTTGGATCCCACCACTGGGCTTAAGGTTCTGAGAGCTAACATTTGCCTCAGGGGAGTCCGCTGTAAACAGCTGGCAGGCCAATAAGACCTTTTTTGGTCTCCATCACAGCTGTGTTTGGTGTAAGGTTGTCAGCTCGGGGGGTTGGGAAATACCTAAAGATTTTGAGGTGGTACTTGAGGAGGGTGAGCTTTGGGGCTCCTTTGCAGTGGAGTTTCCACACGTTTCCTTGTTTAAATGTGGGAAGGTGCCCCACTGGAGTAGGAGGAGGAGGAGGAGGAGGAGGAGGAGGAGGAAGAGGAGGAGGAGGAGTTTGGATGTATACCAGTGGTGGGATTCAGCAGGTTCACACCACTTTGGCAGAACCGGTTGTTAAAATGGTGCTTGTAAACAACCAGTTGTAAAATTATTTGAATCCCACCACTTATGTATACCTCCCCTCTCTCCTGTAAGGCGACTCGAAGGGTCTTTCAAACTCCTTCCCTTCCTCTCCCCACAACAGACACCTTGTGGGATAGGTGGGGCTGAGAGAGTTCTGAGAGAACTGCGACTAACCTAAAGTCACCCCATCAGGAGTGCAAAAGCAAATCCAGTTCACCTGATAAGAGTCCGCCGCTCAGGTGGAGGAGTGGAGAATCAAATCCGGTTCTCCAGATTAGAGTCCCCCTGCCCTTAACCACTATACCACGCTACATCATCTGCCCATGGCTTGTGCTCTTCCCTGCCCCCACTTTTGGGTCGCTCTCCTGTCAAAAGACAAAATAAAATACTGCCTTGTTTGTTTGTTTTTTAAGGCCCTTTAGAAGGTGATATTAATATTCCTTGTGCGGACATTGCGCAGGCTTCTTTCATTGCTGATTTCAGCCTTTCCCTAAAAATATCACAGAGGGGAAAGAAGCCAGCACAATATTGATAGAAGAAATGCCAATATCGTGTCTAAAGGGCTTTTTTAAAAAAGGCAATCTCCAACTTTGGTTTTTGACCAGGAGCGACTCAGAAGGAGGGGAAACCCCAAAGTGAGAGGGAAACATCAGGGGTTCCCTGATCCCACTAACCACGGGGGTTCCAGGATCTTCAGTGCCTCAACTTGAATGGAGTCAGTACCGAAATCTGCAGGATCCGTAACCTCCCTGTGGGAAAGAGTGTGCAATGGACGTATGTTCAGATCTCGCATCAAATGATAGGCTGATTCAAAACTTCCAAACCCCAAAAACTTTCCATTACACCCTCCATGCTGGGTAGGTTTGCCTGCTCTGTACTGGGCAATATCTGTAGATTTGGGGAGGGGGAGAGGGGAGCATTAAATGGGTGTGGTTCCTCTTCCCAAGCAACCATTTTCTCCAGGTGAAGTGATCTTTTTCTCTGGGAGATCATTTGTAATCCCTGGAGATCTCCAGCCCACGCCTGGACATTGGGGAGGAGAATGTAGGGGCAAGAAAATAAGTGGGGTTTTTGTCCAGAACAGACAGGACTTCTATGTCTGAATTTAGCTACTAATTAAGCACAGCAACGGATAAAATCCATGATCGGGAAAGAAAAGGGCACTGGTTCTCCTATGAGGCCAGGTAACAGGACTTTCGAAAGGTCCAACCCCTCCTAAAATGCTCGTCTCCTAACAATATTTGCACAGTTCCAGAAACTTGGGTCTTCAGCATTAGTATGGCCCACGTCCTCAGATTAAATTCCAACTCTGTGTAGGCTTCTAGGTATCATGGACAGTGACTCTAAGCACCAAAGCAGTGGCCTAGGAGGAGCAGCAGTGGCGTAGGAGGTTAAGAGCTTGTGTATCTAATCTGGAGGAACCAGGTTTGATTCCCCGCTCTGCCGCCTGAACTGTGGAGGCTTATCTGGGGAATTCAGATTAGCCTGTACACTCCCACACATGCCAGCTGGGTGACCTTGGGCTAGTCACAGCTTCTTGGAGCTCTCTCAGCCCCACCCTCCTCACAGGGCCAAAAATGGAAAACCACTAAAAATACCCCAAAACGAACCCAGCATTTTGATGCCCCCCACAAGGTGATGCCCTGGGCAGCTGCCCACCTTGCCCAATGGGCATTACACCAGTGGCGCCCAGATGGCCTCAGGGCTTGCTAGTCAGTTAGCTGGTTGGCCGCCTTGTCTGCTTCTATTCTTTTTCAGACCCTTTGCTTTCATCCCTGTGATTCCAAAAATAAGTGGGCATCAAGAGACACAGGAACCTCCTTGAGCACCAGGGTCAGTCTAATTGGTCGACAGGTTTCCATAGTTACAAGCGAAGGGCAGCAGTTTTGTGTGTCTCTGTAAAGGGCCATTACGTCACAGTCAACTTATTACAATCCCGTAAGGGTTTCAAGGGAAGGGATGTTCAGAGGTAGTTTGCCATAGGCTGCCTCTATGTAGCAACCCTGGATTTCCTTGGTCGTCTCCCATCTAAGTACTAACCATAGCTGACTTTGTTTAGCTTCCAAGAGCTGGTGAGATCAGATTCACCTTGGCAGCCTAGGATGGACCGACCAACGGACCAACAGATTGACCGACCAACCAACCAACCAACCAACCAACCAACCAACCAACCAACCAACCAACCAACCAACCAACCAACCAACCAACCAACCAACCAACCAACCAACCAACCAACCAACCAACCAACCAACCAACGATGGAGCAAGGGGGAACTGAGCCCAATACGCATGTGTGCCCTGCACCCCTCCAAGCCCCCGTCCACCCCCAGAACGCCCTGTCCCACCCCTGGAGTGCCCCATCCTGCCCCCAGAATGCTCCAGAATGCCCCGCCACTCCCCCAGAACACCTCCACAGGGCCACGTGCCCTGCACGTCATGCACCCCCTCGCCCCCGTTGCACTACTCCACTGCAACCAACCAACCAACCAACCAACCAACCAACCAACCAACCAACCAACCAACCAACCAACCAACCAACCAACCAACCAACCAACCAACCAACCAACCAACCAACCAACCAACCAACCAACCATAAAGTCATCACATCCTTAAATTAAAAGGGTGTCAACAGTTTCAGTTGAAGAGAGTATAAAGCTTTGCTTGTGTGTTTGATCCATTAGAAAAGGGATGACCTCAAAAAAATGAAAGAGAGAAACAGGAAACTTTGAATTTACAGGCCAAACAATAACCCGCCAAACGTTTTTCGTCGTCAAAGCCCAAAGGCGGGTTCTATGAGCAATTAAAGTTCTGGAACATTAATATCTTTTGACCCTGCGGAAAAGGGCAATCGCATTCCAATCACGTCTCCAAAACATCTGGACAAATTTGAGCAAATGATTTTTCAGCCCGCCATATATTTCTTTAAATTACACTGTCAACGGAGCAAGCCGCGTCCTAGGGCACGAAAGAAATGAGATCGGTTTGCGGGCTCGCCCGCCAGAGAGATCGGATGGGGGGAAAACAGCAGCCTGCGCTACCGAAGGTCTTAGTCTGCCATAAAACACCAAACAATATGGCAAAAGAGCCAAGGGGGAGCATAAATCAAACAAATAGAAACGCTATTGTAAAAGTTCCAATGAGCTCCAGAGCGACAGAGAAAGAGAGAGACATCTAAATATAGCAGCAGATGTAATATTCCCCCCACTGTCCCTCAGCTGCTGCAGTAAAACGTCAGATCTAAAAATGATTAACTGTAAACATTGGTTGGCGTGGGGCAGAATTTATATTTTGTCATCCTGGATGGATAGCCAAGAATCCCGCTGAAATCCTGTCAGAAATGCTCCCATTGGCAGGAGGTTAACGCCAAGGTCACCCTTTGGAAGAGTGGGCCTTTTGCGACGCTCACGAATAGCCATTTGCGCAACTGACTTCCTCTGAGCCCCTGAACCTCACAAAACTCAGAGCCTCGTTTCCCACCATTCCACTCAGCCAAAGTGAAGAACTTCACGGCTTTACGACAGAGATGCCAAAATCCCACTGCCAAAGTGGCAGTAGAGTTATACAACTCTACAAACCCCCAAAGAGAAACCAAACTACCCTGTTCCCCCTAATATAAGACATCCCTGAAAAATAAGACATAGTAGAGGTTTTGCTGAAGTGCAAAATATAAGGCATCCCCCGAAAGTAAGACATAGCAAAGTTTTTGTTTGGAAGCATGCCCGACGAACAGAACACAGGAAAAATAAGACATCCCCTGAAAATAAGACATAGCACATCTTTGGGAGCAAAAATTAATATAAGACACTGTCTTATATTCGGGGAAACACGGTATATCATACTGCAAAGCTATCAGTCAAAAATAAAGTAATACCCTGTTTCCCCGAATATAAGACATCCCCGGAAAATAAGACGTAGTAGAGGTTTTGCTGAAGTGCGAAATATAAGGCATCCCCCAAAAGTAAGACGTAGCAAAGTTTTTGTTTGGAAGCATGTCCGACGAACAGAACACAGAAATATAAGACATCCCCTGAAAATAAGACATAGTGCATCTTTGGGAGCAAAAATTAATATAAGACACTGTCTTATATTCGGGGAAACACGGTATTCAAGAGTCAGGATCATACAAAATAGTGTCTATGGCATTCCGTGTGCCCAATAAAATCTATTGCGCCAAATACTATGTTTACGTTTCTGTATACACAGACCAAAATCTATTTCTAGATGCACATGAACTTAGTCCCACATAGCATCAAATACATTGGTTATCTGTTCATCACTTACTGTGAATGTAATCCAGTTCACCAGATAAGAGTCCGGTGCTCACGTAGAGGAGGGGAATCAAATCTGGTTCTCCAGATTAGAGTCCACCACTCTTAATTACATAAGAACATAAGAACAAGCCAGCTGGATCAGACCAGAGTCCATCTAGTCCAGCTCTCTGCTACTCGCAGTGGCCCACCAGGTGCCTTTGGGAGCTCACATGCAGGATGTGAAAGCAATGG